>NW_028277125.1:49096742-49248257 GCF_059951505.1 Python bivittatus | reverse complement strand
AACAGGCATAATACACCTTTTTCAAGTAGGTCTAAGAGACCAATTGTTATTACAATTTAAATTAGAATTTCTGAATTTCATATAAAGGCAGCCCTATATCAACAAATTTTGAATAAACCCTGAGGAAAGCTTTGCTGGAGGTGAGCTTGCCAATGCAATATTTTCAGATGCTTTGCTGCACATATCGGCATGGCACGGGCCTTTGAATGGGCCCTGTCCAGTTCTCCCATTTGCATTCCAGTTGTCTAACTTGTCATAATCTGGTTAGTGCACAAAGCTTCACAACATTTTTGGCTTTAGAATGACGGAGGTCAAGTTTCAACATTTGAGGAAAGGCTAGGGCAAAGAAGTGTGTGAGGCCAATAGGAAAAAAAGTATATTTGATATCATTTTAAACTTAAAGATAGATTAAATTAATAGGTACAGCTAATATGTGCATGCTTTATGAATTTAATATTTTCCCCAAATTTGACAAAAATGAAAAATAACATTCATATATTACCAATCAGCAGTATTTTGTTGGGGCACAAGTTATGCACCCCTTCCGTAAGTAAATGATTATGATCAAATGCATGCAACTATATTTATTACTGAAGCTGTTTTTATTCTTAATCAGCTTTACTTCTCTTCCTTCCCTTTTCCTTGCGCATTTGGATTAGTATTCAAGGATTGTACTTTTAATGAATCCAACTGATTCTAGCTGGGGTTATTTGTAGGGTTGCCAGATTTCCAAAGACCAATTCTTGTTCACAAGAGGCTATTGGGAGGAAAATCTCCTGGACATCCTGGACACCAACCAGCGAGCGTGACCAGACAGCCAAGGACTGCCCAGGGTCCAGGACCAGACAGTGCATAGACTCTTGCCCTGCTGATAAGCACACTGGCGGTCAGATGTCTGAGGAATGCTCGTCAGGCGCAGGTGCGCTGGGTTGCTGACCCACCGATTAGTACACTGGTGGTCAGCTGAAGGGGTGGGGACTGGGGCAGCTGCCTGCAGAACACAAAGGCCAAAGCAACCATGCTGAAGTACAACAAGGCAATCTGGAGCCCTTCCAGAGCTGCCAGTCATGAAGTTTGATTATGAATATTGTCCTGGGCAGTGGACAAAGCAGGTGGTTTCTATACTGTCCAAGCTCATCATGGATATCTGGCAACCCTATTTGGATTTAGCCTTGGCTGTATCCAAGCCAGTAATTACCACAACTCAACTTAAAAGTGTTTTGAAATGTTTGGGCTCAGCCTTGGACAATATGAGAGAGAGAAAACAGTTTTTTTTAAGTCCTGCTGTGATCATATTTTAATATAAGACATTTGTTTTTGTATCTATCTTATTGTTTCAAGAGCCTTTTATGGCCAGTTTAGGTGATAAGGTTAAATAAATGAACAGGCTTTCAAGTTTTTGAAGGGCAGATGGGTTTCTTCCATTCTGTAGTGTTCTTCTATGGTTTGGAAAAATATTTCCAGAAGAATACGCACTGGAGTGGAAATTTGGAAACACTCTTAATGTATGACAGCTGCCAAAGCCTATAATGCATGTTACAGAACTATATGGGTATGAGTGAAAATATCCCCACATGTGATTAAAAATAGAAAGAATAGCAGTACAGATTCAGAGAACAGAAACATTTCCTCTAAAATCCATGATCCATCAACAAAGAAAATATAATTCATGGTCAATTCTGCAGGGAGGTTTTGGACAGCCCAAAGATGATGGCTTTAGGAACTTTTGAGCAGACTTAGTTCCTCAACAATTCTCTATAAATTAACCACTAAATGTAAAATCTGATTCATGGCATATTTCTTGCTCACTGTTTGAGACATCCACTCTTTGAGTAAAGACAAGACCTCAGCAGATTGTCAGAACCCTAGCACCTTATATTTAATTTCAAATGTTATCAAACGTATGCACTTTACCTCAACGAGTCCAGTTCTTTCCTTCTGTCACAGGCTGGGCCCTAATTTGACAGGGTTAAGAAGTGCTCATTAGTACAAGAGCAAGATGTTATGTTCAGCCTTCTAAATGACAAGCAGGCATTCAAGAGGGGCATAGTATCTCAGTGAAGAATGATTAAACTCAAAGTATCCAATGACAGGATACCGAGAAGCTTTCTGTTCCCTCAGTTACACTTTGTTATTTTGCTAATTTTTATTTCTTAATGTTTTTATTTCTCTTTACTACAGGAAGTATTTCCACAGTAGCTGAGACTCAAAGCACAAAAGAAATTCCTACCTGTATTAATGTTTGAAACAAGGACACCGATCTATCTATATCCCTTTCATGTATTCATATATATATATATATATATATATATATATATATATATATATATATAGTAAAAAGAGAGAGAGAGAGAGAAACCATTCACTGCTTTTGGACTTTTTGATTCTTCTGATGACAAAAAAAGGTTTTTAGCTTTAAGCCTGTGCATGTGGATGTCATTTGGGTAACCTACTTGGAATGTACAGGTGCTCTATTTTAATGGGGTAAAGGGAAATCACTACTTCCTCTTAATCCTCTTCTCATTTCTTTTTCTAATCAAGATTTAATTTTAGATGATTCATAATGATATAGGCCAAGAATGTGCATGGGGTATTTTGGGAGGGAAATTAGGTGAGCTGAAAGTTGCTGATTTTCAGTGTAACTGTTACATTTTTAGCACTGAGGGATTATAGATGATTTTGGCACTCCAGCCTACATTCCTGAAATACAGACAAAAATGTAGTCGAGTTTTAAAAACTTAACAATTTTATGATTTTTTTCCCCCTTGTGTCTTCATCTGGTATTTTATGTACTCCCTGAAATAATCTGTCTGAAGTTGTTTAATTTTTTTTAAAGGCAGCATAAGACACACAAGTAAAGTTAGATTTTCACTGCCAAAATCTAAAGACTTCATACATAGTTGTTTGATACTTTCATTCATGCAATTCTAGTGCAAGAAAGAAACAACTATCCTCATAGATATAAATTTAGCCAGAGGGTATGAATATCAGTTTTAGCTACTTCAAGCTTGTCTTTGCTATCTTGCCATTTGATATTGTTAGGTGCCTCTTTTACCCTCCAATTGTAATAAAAACATCCAGTTCAAATAGAGTCAGACTGTTTTGCTTAGCATTTGCATTAATATCTTCAAGCATTTTTGCCAAAATCGCAGTTATTCAATTTGGAGATAATTATTCATTTAGTACGATGGAACTGGTTGGGGAAAACATTATTTCCCATAGTTTCCACATTGTTGAATCTTGCCAAATGTCTTGGTGGGTTTTTGAAATGGTAAAAAAAACAAAAAAGAAAAACAAAGTAAATGAGAGTTATTTGGTAAATTGAGGGAAGTCATAGATAAACTGGGTTAATCTATAAGCCAACAATCACCAACTTGCAAGAGGACTTGTTCCAGAAGAATAAATTGCAAGTCCTGGTATGCCAGGATTGCACACAGAAATTATGTTTGTGTAATTTCATTGTAAACATCCCAAAATATAATAGTAGATAATAGTGTAATAGATAATATGCCTACCCAAGATGTAGACATAACAGAAACCTCTGAACCAAGTTGTACTATTTACAGGAAATGTTTTCCCCATACTGGACTAATTAATTTTACATCCTTTAGCTGAAATACATCAACATATTTTTTGCCATATAATTCACTTTTTAGCTAAATGCTAAATATATTTCCCGATATGTTATACAGTTCAAAAATCATCTAACATTTTTATTTCATTGTTTTTATTGCATTGTAGAATAAAACATGTCCAGCTACAAGTTCTACAGATGAGACTCAAATACATTATTTTTCTAGACTGAGACAGCAAAAATGTTCTACTGAGCAGATTTTAGATCCCCCAATTTGTAACCAATTGAAAATAATCCTCACTGGGGGACTCAATGTACATGTTAGCTGTAAATTGAAACTTGACTAATATATTAAAGATATAATTCACATATTGAGAATGACTTTAAGCACTGGAAGACCTGGCCTAATGTTTTTATTCTCCTGTTTGTTCCCCATTGCTGGATTTTTATAACTTTTTGCTTCATAAAAAGTTCCACTCCTAGTAAAGTTATTATCCTCTTACAGATATTGGATTCAGTATGAAAAATATAATTCCCATGACACCCAGCTCCTTGAATGCACATGCGCTAATGGGACATGAACATTCTCTTGGAATAGCAACCTCCGCAGTATGAGTTGGACGCTCTTATCTGTCTCATAGTCCATCTGTTTCTAGCACATAGAATAAAATAACATTAAATAAAGTAAGGAGTATCAGGGAGTAATTAATCATTGCAAAGTTAAGATCTTCAAGCTCTGTTATTCAGTGCTAATACATAGATTCCATTAAGTGTTTGAATGAGGTATATTGCAGAGATATAAAATAATAGTAAAATATCTACCTCACATACCCAGGTAAATAAGCCAGTCCAATGAAACTGCTTCCCAAAGCACTGGAATTTCTAAATATGTACTAATTCTTGGAAGTCATATTATTACTATTATGAGATTTTTAAAAAACATTTCCAATGGTGTGATAGGGTTCAGACTGATCCTAATTTGGGACTTCATAATTATTAATTTCTAAATCAATTTAAATTATGAATTTGACTTATGTGTTAGGATTCCAACTATGTAAGAAATTCAACGTTCAGATATTTGAATTCTTATGCTTAAAACTTTAAAAAGTGCATTTTGAAACTATGAAGTTCAAAATGAATGCTAAAATGTGAGTGTCTTAATAAGTATGTAATTGCTATTTATAATAAAATTAATGCATTAGAAATTCCATGTATGCAAGGAAAAATGATCCGCTGAGGTACTGTTGTTTCAGATTTTTATAATATGACATAAGCTAAATTTAGACATCATTTAACTCAGATTACTTCAGACTTATGCCTGTTTTAAAGGTCAAACCTTTAATTCTAACAAACGTCTGGGGGGTGGGGGGTGGGGAAATACAGCACTAAGATCATCAGACCAGTAAGCTGCTGGGATCAGCATTGTTGCATGGATATTTATTGCTAATCTTGTAATCATTACATAATGAGGATTTGTTGCCTGGGCAGCGGGCTTTAGTACGGCTCATCTTCCATCATTGGATGATATTTATAAATATCCTGTTTTACTGGAATTGAAACTGGCAAGATAAGGTTTCCTAATATAAGATGCTGATGTGATTGTTTTGGCACAACTCTGTTATTACAAAGACTGCACATGTATTTATTTTCTGACTGTCAGTGGGATTGAGTCAGATAGAATCCAAGTATCCTGGCTTAAGCTGCTTGTGTACGTCAGGCTGAATACATAATATACCAATGCACAGAATTCTTTTGGGAAGATGGTGAAAATAAAAAGCAAGTATCCTTTCACATGTGGCAGTTGGTCATATGAATGGTTTGAAAAGCAGCTAACATCACAACTCAAGATTTCTGACAGTGAATTTGGACAACCATATTGGGTCTTTTTCATGTTACTTCAGTGATCTAGAATTTTTGCTTCCATGAGTCATGATATTGCTTTGCTGCCTTATAGGCACCTCCCACCCAAACAACATTCAGCTGAGCATGTTGTTTCCAGGCTGCAAAGTACAACTGGCTAAGGAAAGCTTCGGTGTTATACTAACACAATTTTCAGTTCTAAATAAAAACATCAGGGCAAATGTTTGAACTCCCATTATTTAAATAATAGTTGAATGCTTAAACGTCTACCCTAGAAATCAAGAAATCGTTTAATTTCAATCTTCAGTCTCATTCTTTTCTACAGTCCATCCTAATACTAAGGCCCAAATTGTTACATGTGAAAGTATGAAATCCAGAAATATAGATCAATTATAATATTTGGCTTCCTGTAATGCTAAGACATCTGGAATGTGGTGCATCAGAGCAGAATCCGTATTTTTTCACATAATGAGGATGGAATATTGTCCATAATCTCAAGACATAAAAAATAGGTAACTCTAAAATAATTCATATGGATAATTTCTGGAATTCTTCAACACCTTTCCTATCAGATAGGAATCATGTGTATCCATTGGCGTAGCTGTCAGGGGATGGGAAAGTAGTCAAGGATCACTGTATAATAACTCTCACAATTCTAACGGTGATGGAAGTCCAATATTAGTGAAGTTATTTTTATAGGAAATAAATTTGATTTCTTTTCTTATAGCATTGGAACTATTGCTAATTTTGAAATGACTTTTTGATGTAATTTTCCCCTCTTGGTTGGATACAATGTAGTGTAATGTATAATTGCTATTGTTTATTGATTTTACAGTCATATTTATTAAACAGATCCTGTCTCTAAAGGAAGGTATTGGATTGTCAGTTATTAATTTCTCTCATTAGAGTGTGAGCACACAGAATTTTTTAAAAATATAATCTGAACCTGCATATAATACTGAACAAAATTATAATTGTGTCCTTGATCATCGGGCATGAATCATTTGAAGAGTTACTATAAAAACAATATCCATACCAAGCCATGTGACATATCAAACACATCTGATTATCAAGGGCAACTTTCTCTACATTGTTAGCTTGTTGTGTCATCCAGTTGGATTCAGCTTTAGTGATCACACTGGCAAGTGCTTGTCAACTCAGTCTGTCATCTGTAGCTCTCCAAGAACAGTCCTGCAATCTCTATGACCCACCTTTCTCTTCTACATTCCTTGCCAAACATAGTTCTCCCCCAATCCATCTTCCATTTGCATCACATGCCCCAAAATGTGAAGTTCTGCCTGATGACTATTGTCTCAAAGGAAAAGTCTTTCTTTGGTATAAATTGATTTATTAAATATAAGACTGAATTACTGGTTATTCTCACAGATTACAATACTCTTATTAACTATCCCAAGAACCATAATTTGAAATTGTTCACTTTCCAGAGTCACTTGGACTGAGATGGGCAGCTATAGAAATTGAATAAATAAATAAAATAAATAAATCTCTCTATTACTTAACTTGCCCTTTCTCAGTGTTCAGCTTTACAGCTATTCATTACCAATAAAAGACCATTGCTCTTACCATTTGGGGGGTGGGAAAACATAGAGGACATACAGTATCTCCTCTCAGGATAGTTGTCCCCAATGGAAACCACAGAAGGCAACAGTACACTGTACAACAGTGGCATAGATTTACTGAATCAAAGCTTAGATAAAATTGTCCCTTTAATACATTTCTCAGTTCCAGCACAAGTAATCAGATCTACACATCACCGATCAACACAATTTTCTCAGCTCATGTAAGCAGAGCGATTACCTAAATTAGTAATCAGATAGGTACCAAAAATTATCTTGCAGCTTCTTAATTCCAGAAATATTTCCAATATGGAATAGATAGTGAGAAAAGATAATGAGAAAAGTAGCAAGAAAAGTGCAACAAATACGTACAGATTATAAATGCTCTTAACACTCTATACATACTTCCTTACAAACTTCACACATTTCTCACAGCTTACACAATACTCTTTGCTTTATAACCAGAAGTGTTGGACTCTGACCAACTGGATTTCATCAATCTTGTCATGGAATATTGTTACAATTTAGAAGACAAAGTGGGGGTGATCTAGCTGCTCTTGGGCAGTTCTTGATCATGAAAATTCATGTCATGACTCTTGGTATTTGTATGCATTTGTCATACTTTAATATTATCTGTACATTTTCTTGTGATTTCACCAATCTCCTTTAAAAAAAAATCTCTCTTTTTTTTCATTCTTTGTTGACCTTCTTTATTTGAAATAACTTTTCTTATATTGCTTTCCTTGATGTTGGATGTATACAGTCATTCATATATGCATTCAATCACATGTCTTTCTTGCTTCATTTTCCATCTTTCTTTGAATATTGTTTTGAAAACCTCTTCAATCTTTTCCTCTCTGAAAGTTTGAAAATGTGTTTTCTGCTTTCGTTTTCACAGTGGTTCTTATTTCTTCCCAATATTCTTCTAGTTTTCTTATGCATAGATTAAATGTACTGAATTTATTCCTTACACCAATTTTTTTTAACGTTACACTGTGTCTTCTAAGTCAAAACTTGCTGGAATACTTACTATACTTAATTTTCGAAATTGAATCTGCATTTATGACATCAATAATTCATGGTTTCTGTTAAAATCTTCACATGGAAGTGTCCAGGCTGAGTGGATTACACTTCTCCAACTTCTAGTTCCTACTCTGCAATTCAGTATTTAACTACTGATTTCTATGTGCAGACGTTGTGTTTAAGTTGTTTGAAACAGGTATTGACAAAAGTCAATGACCGCCTTGGCAAAATCTGTTAGCCAATGGAAAAATGTAGTTGCTTTTTTTTTAATTTGCAAAAGGGACATTCTTTCCCTACTTCCCATTTTATTTTAATTAGATATATACTATATCCATAGTGCTAAAAGGTACTATCATGCTTACAGAATATCCACCATATGTCATTTTGTACTTTATAATGCTTTATAGCAGGGTTCCTCAACCTTGACAACTTTAAGATGGGTGGACTCCAACTTCCAGAATTCCCAAGCCAGCAAGGTCCACCCATCTTAAAGTTGCCAAGGTTGAGGAACCCTGCTTTATAATGCATTACGCAACAAGCTTTATTGGTTTAATGTTCCTAAGGAACATTGCTTCTAAATCTTCCCAGAGTATTAGTTGAGGTGCAGAAAGCTGGCTTTTTTTTTTCTTAATTGTCAAAGGTTTTTTAATGTGAATTTTTGACAACAGCATTAGTTTTGAGTCATAAATCATAAACAGCAAGACAGTTATCTCTGAATGACCATCTTCCTTTGTGCACAGAATTATTTCTGTCACTGCTGGTATCTCTCCAAGCATTCACGGCTTACAATGAAACCACTTGAGGTAATGGTACAAGGTTTATTTTTTTGGTAAGCTATTTCCTCACACAAACTCCTGTGGTTAATGAGGTACTGTCACTGCATTTCATCATGATAGAAAATAATAATAATATGAAATAATGACTGAAGTGTAAAATATGACAAGATTAAAAAGTGGAAAAAACATTGCTTGAACATCTACAAAAAAATTGACAAGTGTTTTCTTCTAGAGCAGATCAAAATATTTTCATGTAGCAGCCAAGAGAGGGTTGTTTTTTTTTTCACTCTCATAACTGACATTTTTACCTTCCCCCTTGCTGGTAAATGGAGCTATTGCTCACATACACAAAAGTGAAAGAACTGGGGAGAAATACACATCCCTATTGTTAAATATAAATCTATAATGTTAAATCTAAAAATTATTAAGCACATAGTGACTAATATTAGAGATTTCTGTACAGAATATAGAAGCATTTGTATAACAAGGCTTACCATAAAAAAGGAATAGCATGAATGGTATTCATGTATGCATTATTGAAGAAATGGATACCATATTCATATTCAACTTTTGACTATATCAGTTCCATGAACCACATTTTTACAGAGAGCTATCTTACATTCTGCATACTGGGATACTGCTTCTTTCTACTGACATTTCAAGAGAAACTATGCATCAAAGAAGTTCTAAGTCTTCAGTTTCAGTCTTTCTCTGTATTACTTTTTCAATACTGTTAGTTTGGCCTTTGCCTTCACATCAATTTCTGAGTCAGGAAAAAAATTTCCCAAAATTTGTATACATTTTTTTTCTCGCGAAGTACGCTTACCCATCTCAAGTACATGACTCTGGGGGGCTAACAATACTTGAAAAAGATAAAAACAATATAACAAAATTATTAATAACATATAGAGCAGCCAAGAAAACCAACCAAGAACAATTACCATAACTGTGATATGGGCTTGACCACAAGGCCCCAGGCTTGACAACAGAACCAGGTCTTCAAAGTCTTACAAAAAGCTTGGAGTGAGTCTGATCTCTGGGGGAATATGTTCCAGAGGGCAGACACCATGACAGAAAAGACTAGATCGGTCCGTCTCTATCAACACTGAACTGGCCCCATAGAAATGAAGAGAACCAGCATCACATCCACAAAGCCCATCCAGAAGAATACCATGGTCAATGTTATCAAAAGCAGCTGAGAGGTCAAGACGATAAGGACAGACACACCACTCCCATCCTGCTCTTACAAGAGGTCATCCAAGAGTGTGATCAGTACTGTCTCCTTACCCAGGCCTGAATCCTGAGTGAAAGAGATCCAGATAATGTGCTTCTTCCAGAGTTCTCAGAAGCTGCTGCACACCACCTTCTCTACAACATTCCCCCAAAAGTGAAGGTCTGACACTGGATAAAAATTGTCCAAAAGTCGGTTCCAGCAATAGTCTTTTGGTAATATATATGCTTTTGTCTGTACTTACTCTTAATGTACATGATTTTTGTCCTTAAGATATATATTTTGTCCAGATTTCAGTATATAATTTTCACATAATGATTTAGGAGTGTAAGTTCACACCAAATATGTTTCTTTGCCATCTAGTTGCAGCTCCTTGCTATTTTCTTGAATTTTGACCATTGCATATGCCAAATGTGCTTTAAGAAGAAAAGAGTGAAAAACGTGTCACATTGATAGATACATGGGTGTTGTATAATCATATGTAGCACTACATATGTCTAAAGAATGAGATATAAATGTATAAGGACCAGACCAAATGGTTAATAACTGAAAAGGTTCTTTAGGACCAAATCATTAAAAAAATAATTAAAATATTAAATTGATTCAACTTGAGGTAGGTACCATGTCTCATTTCATACCAGTGCACCTTGATCTAGGTTGCCACCCTTGTACCTGGTAGCTGCTTTCCTGAAAAGGTGGGGGGGGGGGTCCAGAAGGAAGAAAGCAGTGTGCTGCTTCTGCCTCACTAATGGAAAAGAGGGGAGGTAAGTAAATGAGGAAAAGGAGCTAGTGCTGCTGAATCCAGATTTGTTTTGTTCCAATTCATTTTCTTTTGAGGTGGGGTGGGGTGGGAAATTCAAAATCAGGTAATCTTCCTTTCAAGTGAATCTGATATATTGGTAATTTATACATTTATAAAAATAAATGTATCCCAAAGCAGATTTTCTTGCATATATACACATATTCTCTCTCTCTCTGTATCTTGTGTATGTGTGTCTTGTGTGTGTACACACACAGCATATTATTATTATATGTCTTGTGTGTGTACACACACAGCATATTATTATTATTATTATTATTATTATTATTATTATTATTATTATATGCTGTGTGTGTACACACACAAGACACACACACACAAGATATACAGAGAGAGAGAGATTATGTTATTTTAGAGTATTATTGTTATTATTTTAAATGTATTATAGTTACCCATTCCCATAGTCTCTGGATGGCTTACAAATACAAATACAAAATGCTAAAAACCAGTAAAATCATACAACCCCATAGACAGCTTAAACTGAAACAATCAAACAGAAATCAAAACAAACCAGAGGCCCCACAAATGGATCAACCCCAGGCCAGAGGCCAAAGCCAGGTTTTAGCCTTTTTGGAACCTTAGAAGAGACAGCACTGTCCTTATCTCTTGTTCATGACCTAGAAGGCACACATCCTCAGTCCCACAAGATGACAACTTTTAATAGAAGGGTCCTCCTACTTGAAGGCTTCTGCTACCTGGAGCACGCCCACTCTGTTGGAATGTACCAGGTGGGCAGAAACAATTGGAATAGGCAATTCCTCAGGTATCCAGGCCCTATGCCATAAAAGGCTTTATAGGTAATGAATAGCACCTTGAATTGCACCCAGAAGCTGTCAACCAATGCAAATTGTGTAGCAGTGGTGACACGTGGTCATACTGGGAGGCATCCATTACTGCTCACATTGCTGTATTTGAACCAACTATAGCTTACAGATGACAAGGGTATAAGGTAATTATCTGAAGGGCCTTCTGGTTGAGGAAGGGGTACAACTGGCATACAAGATGAACCTGTACAAAGGCCCTCTTGGCCACAGCTGCTACCTGCTCTTTGAGCAGTAGATGCAAGCCCAGAAGGGCCTTTGTACAGGTTCATCTTGTGTGCCAGTTGTACCCCTTCCTCAACCAAATTGTGCACCAGTCTAGAATGGGTAAGTGCTATCCCATCCAAAACCAATGATGGAAATGGCCCTGACCCTGGGGGGCGAAACAGCCACAGCCTCTCAGTCTTGGCAGGAATGAGACTGTTCTGCCTCATCCAGACCTGAACAGCCTCCAGACACTGGGTCAGTACATCGACAGTTTCACCTGCACAGCTGAAGGTTAAGATATGAAACTGGGTATTCTCAGCATACTAATGATACAGAACCCAGTTTTATGGATGACCCCACCCAATGCTTTCATGTATATATTAAACAGGAGAGGGGAGAGTGTCAAGCGCTGAGGCACCCCACAACTGAAGGGCCACAGGTATGACCTCTCCCCCCCATCAACGCTAACTGGCCACTGAGGAAGGAGGTGAAACACAGCAACACATTACCTCCCACTCTCAAACCCCACAGCTGGTCCAGAAGGATATTGTGGTTGACAGTATCAGAAGCCACTGAGAGATCAATGAGTACCAGAATGGATGTAGAACCCCATTCCAGCTCTGCCAAATTCATCAACAAGTACGACCAACACTGACTTTGGACTGCACTCCAGTGTGAAATCCAACTGAAATGGGTCCAGATAAACAAATATACAGTATACAGTATTTGTTGACAGTTTGGAGACTAGGGAACAATATGTGAATAGATCAGATGCAGATACTCACTGGGTTAACACTGAACAGTATATTCCTAGTTCCTAGCAAAAAATGCATATTATTGGTTTTAATGATGAGAGGCCCATATTAAGACTTATACACATGTCCACACATGCATATGTTCTACAAACATATTTGGTGAACTCTTTTGATATGGAAAAATTTTCTGAAAAAAAATATGACTACAATGATACATCCTCTTGAGTAGGTAGGTAGAAAAAATATCAAGTCTTGTAGAAGAGTTCCACTGGTAAAAAATGTGTGGGATGTTGATTCTTCTCTCCCCTGAATTCTAATGTGACTTTCACTGAAATGCCCAAATAAGCCAGTAGCTTTGTACTGCTATATCCATGTTATAATGAAACACTACTCTGCTTCCCAATGTAAAAAGGGAGTATTTTAACTAAATACATATTGGAGTGCATAACATTTCCTCTACCTTTTATCTTATTGGGTACTTTGTGCAACCACCTGATAATGAAAACCAAACCAATCACACCTTTTTCCCCTGAAAGTATAATGTTTATATTGCATGTCATGCAAGAGATTTGGACAGAAAGAAGCCATACCTTTTCCCAGAAAATAATTTTGCTCTTAACAAGTAAAGGGAAAGAAGTCAAATCATGAGTTTTAGGTTGATTTTTTTTTAACTATTGGAATTATATTCTATTCCATTCTAAAGCCTGTTGTATTTTTAATGTAACTGAAAAACATCTGAGAATAAAGATGACAGAATAGTTGAAGCCTGAGCAGTAGAATATTTATTTTTATTTTTTAGCCAGATGATGCATGAAATGACATTACTTTCCACTGTACAAATGGAACTCCACAGGTATTTAATCCAGTGGTAGGATTAAAGGGCCTTTATCAAGCCTTTGACTTTGGGATCTTTTGAACATCTTTCTGCTTTCGTGATGGACAGAAAACGGTATAGTTAAAAAATACGCTTATTCTGGTACAAGGTGCCCTGAGGAGATCTGTGCAATTTCACATCTCACCTGCCAAGAAATCAAGAGGTTCTGTTTTTCACAGTGAGAATAAACTGAAAGGACAAGGTGTCAATCAGGATTCCAAAGAAAGGAAAGATAGTAAATACCTGAGAGATATTAGAAAAGACGTTTACTGGAGTCGTGGCTCTTTTGCAGTTACTTCATTTTGCTTGGCTGTGATTTGGTCTCAACATGCTAACAGGTACTTACTGTTAATTACCAGTTGCTGAACTTCCACCTCTCAGAAAGTAGTCCAATTCCTATTTTATATTACTGTTTTCTACATTCTCATTCAACCAGTAGTAATTGGTGATATCTGCTGAATAAACATGACCTAATCTTCCATTATTTTACTTTTTATCACACAGATTAAATTATTCTAATACATTTAAATATTGCAGAACTTTGAGCAATGTGTCTTTCTAAGGGTGTCAAGCAATATAGCTTCTTATAAAGGGAATGCAAACATGCCTTGCCAAGGGAGGAAGCAAAACATTTTTTAAAAAATAAGTACCTTTATATTATGGCATTTATATGTTTACCAACAAAATAAGACTCATTAAATTTATAGAATTTATTCCACACCTTCCAGTTTGGCATATGCTTGCAAACCTACTAATGTTTATTAACTTATAGGTAATTTGCAACTCCAAGTACTGGAGACTTGATGGAGAAGCAGTCGTTGTAGCCTATGGCCTGCAGCCAAGGTGAAGCACCTTTATCCATCGTAGGTGATGACTTCAGTTGTGCTGTACCACACAAACTGAACCATACTTTCCCTGCCATTGCCATAGCCAAAATTATCCCGGGACCCTCCATGTTTCCTTCCCATGATGTGCCATCCATCCAAGCTTGTGACCACTTTGGTGGGTCAAGCACATCTACTTACTATTTTTTTTTATTACAATAGCTCCCCAAAGTCAAAGTGGATTAAAAAATAGCAAGTTCATAAATTATCTCTCTGTATCCATCTCTACCCAAACATACATATTAGTCAATTATCTTTCATCTTAAACAAGGATCATTATAATGATTTTTTTTTCATTTTCATTCTTTATCTGCTGCTACTTCTCATCCATATTGTCTGTATAGCTTTATGCCTTGATTTATTTTAAGCCCACCTATTATGGGCAGAGGTGGGATATTTTTAATCTGAACTGAAAGCTTTAATTGATTAAGTGTGCAATTTTATGGATTACTCCTGGCAATGTTCTTGATATTTATATGGAAAGGAATATTGTTGTACATTAAAAGATCTACAGTACTTTTTGGTAAATATCTACAGGATTTGCTATGAAATTTGTAATACTAAAAATAACAAATGAAATAAAAGTGAACTCCATATTAAAGACTGATATACAGGTATTATTTCCAAACACCATAAATTATTAAACCTGTCAGCCAAAGGGCAGTGAAGTGTTTCATGTAAATGATCTTTAAGATCAGATTTCAATAGGTTTCCAAGAGAAAGAAGTATCTATTCTAATCCATGAGACAGCTGAAGTTGCATGATACAATCAAGTATCTGAAGCTAAGAGAGTCTGAGCTTGGAGAATACTTGACCACAGAACTAGATGAACACTTAAGGTTACAAATAAGAAAACTGAAAGACAAATGTATTCAATATCTATTAATGTAAAACTAGATAGAAGGTCTTGCATTTGTCCTTCTGTATCCTCCATTCAGAAAAGTAGCACTAAGCTGTCTGGCTGATTTTACTCTTTTGTTCTTCTTGTAGACTTTTCAAAAGTATATGGTTGTTCATTGCAGGGGGAAAAGTTGATGAAACATACCCTTTTGTTTGTTTGTGCTCTTGGAAAATGTTAGGCCTTTTGTAGTTTAAATTATGTTGTGTCTTTTGTATACTGCCCTATGAATTTTACTGGACAAAAATACCATGCTCCTTCAAAACTATATATAAAAATTTTCAATTGTATATTTTAAAAAATCCTACAAACAACAAACAAGGGAAACAAGTAAAGCATATGCGTGGGGCCTTTTCATTAAGCTAGTGGCAAAACCAAGAAAGAGAATATAATAAAAGGGAAGAAAAATCAGCTGTTAAATAAGAGCACTTGGACAAATGCATAAAAGTAACCCAAAAAAGCCAACTGCTGAAAGAATTTCAAGAAGATAAACAACAATTAAATTTACTAGAAATGGAAGAATTACAAAAGAAAATACAAATTACCAAACAAAAGGATTTTAAATATGCAGATAAACCAGGCAAATATTTACCCTATCAGCTTAGAAAAAAGATAACATCAGCAATAAAAGGGAACTAAATTGTTACATTTAAGATAAAAAATCATAGAAGAATTAGCCACTTTTTAAAAAGAATTATATTTTGTGGCTAACATCGATGAAGTTGCCATGAAGAAATATATTGAAAAGTCTGCTATCAAAAAATTTAATGACCAACATAGACAAATATTACGTAAACAGATAACTATCCAAGAAATAAAAGAAGGCAATAAAAAAAAAATTAACTTGGAAAAGCCCCAGGTCCAGATGGACTGATAGCTCAATATTACAAACTTGAAAAAGAACTGTTGGAACCACTGGTGAACACAAGGTATGAAATTAAAAAGACTAAGGTGAGACTGCCAACATGGAAGCAGGCATATATAACTTTGATTTGCAAAGCAACAACCCAAAGAAACCACAGTCATACAGACCGATTTCTTTGTTGAATGCAGACTATAAAATTTTCACAAAAATACTAGCTTGCATGCCTAAGGAAATGTGTCCCAGATAAAATACACATCAACCAGACAGGTTATATTCCAAAAAGAAACATCAAGGATAATAGTTTATCATTAATATAATAGAACATATCAGCAAAGAAAGAAAGTGTTCATTCCTATTGGCAGCACTAAATAAAATAAGTCCTGGAGAAGAGTTCAAAGATTGGGTCGAAAGCCCATGTAAGTGGCAAACAGAAAAGGTTGTAGCCAATGGAGCACTCTCAGACGGTTCTCAAATAAGCAAAAGCACAAGGTAAGGGTGCCTACTTTCTCCCTTATTATTTGTCATTACTTTACAAATATTGCCAGAAAAGATCCAAACTGAAAAATATCTGTACTTAAAATCCAAGGAGAGGAATATACAGTATGCTAAAACATTATGCAAATCATATAGTATTAACTATAAGAGAACCACAAGGGACAATAAGACAATTGATGGAAATAATCCATAGCTTTGGAGAATTCATTGGATACAAAATCAATAACCAGAAAATAAAAATAACCACAAAACATTTAACACAAGGAGAAGCAAAATACCTTGGTTTGCATTTGACAGGCAATAAATGTATTCCCCAATAAATTATGTGTTTTGAATGGCACCAACTCCAATTCCAGAAAAAACTTTACATGAATGGCAAGAAACAGTAAAAGGAAATTTATATTGAGCAGAAAAATAACCACAGTTAAACTTAAAATTTTACAAGACTCAAACAATAGAGGTGGCTTTGCTCTTCCAAATTTCAAATTCTATTACAGAGCATGCTGTTTGTCATGGTTAACAGAGTGTATTAATTCCCCAAACAGTTGAACATCAGTATTGGAAGGAGCTGGCCTAGCTAATGGGCTTGATGGATAATTATGGTACAGGAACAGAAAAGAGAAAGGACACATTATAAGATAAAGCCTGACAAAAGTATGAGGAAACTCCATCAGGAAAATTATAAGCCCAACAATTTCACCAATAGCCTCTCCCTGAATTGCTTTTCATATTGGAGACAATTACAGTATGAAAAATATAACTACATGTGCAAACATGGCTACCCAGACCCCATAAATAGATTAAAGACACAGCAAGAATTACTCAGCAAAGCTGAACATACCATGACTGACGTACCATCAAATTGCGGAAGAATAAAATCTGACCTGAAAAAAGAGGGAGGCATTAAACAAAGTGACAGAATTTGAAATACTTATACAGAATTAAGACTACTTATTAGGCTGTATATATAGGCCCCAGCTTAGATATGATACAGAAAATAATAAAAGTGTGTATGATAAATTGGATGCAAAATCACAAAGATACAGTCTCAATATAGCAATGGAAAGAACTGTGGAAAAAAAATCTATAAAATTAACTCCAAGCTATGGTTTGAGAGACAAAATGTTTTACAGACAGTGTACAACTCCATCAATAATTGCCAAAATAGACAAATTGTACAGTAATAAATGTTGGCAATGAGACAAACAGAAGGAACATGCCATCATATGTGGTGGACATGTAATAAAACCCCCAAGTATTAGAAAGATATACATAGCACTATTCAGAGAATTTTAGGGATAAAATTCTAAATGATACCCAAATTTTTTACTAGGTATAATTTCAGAACACATCAGTAAAAAAATACCATAGTTTATTAAGATACATGCTTATGCCTGTGAGGATAAACTTCATTAAGGATAAACACTGGGAAAAGGACACAGTACAGATGATATCAGACTGGGAAGTTAGAGAATATGCAGCAACGACAAAACTAACAGTATATATACATAACTGAAATTTAACTAAATTTAAGCAAGAATTGCTTCCATGTATATTACATATTATTCAGGAAGGTAAATACAAACATTTAGAGTATGGTTTCTAAATCTTACACCAATGGGTTCCTCAAATTGGTTGGAGTAGAAAGAAGGGGTCAGAAATTAAGTCAGAAATTAAATATATATTTATATTGTCTTCAGGAATGTGTCTTCTTCTTCTTCTTCTTCTTCTTCTTCTTCTTCTTCTTCTTCTTCTTCTTCTTCTTCTTCTTCTTCTTCTTCTTCTTCTTCTATTTTTAACTATTGTAAGCATTTAACTCCATGTATCATGGAGATTTTGGCATTAATGTCAAAAATTGATTCTTTTTTATATCACAAAAACAATGCATTCTGCTTGCTGTCTTTTACTAATGTTATATTGAGCAATAATCATATAACCTCAGTAATTATCTGTTAATTCAGAGACAATATCTTTTTTGAAAAGATTTATTTCTTTTAAATAAAATAAAAAAGAATTATAATAAGAATAAAAAGAAAGAAAGAATACAAGCACAGAGCACTGTTGATGTATCTTTTAAAAGAGGGAAATCTATCTATCTATATTGGTATATGCTGTATTATCACTAAATAAAGTTTAACTAGCAAAAAGTAACCAAACAAAATAAAACAGGAGGGATATATTCTTAAAGCTTTATTGTCCCCATCATATTAATTTTCAGTTTTAGCCTTGTTTCCTTCTTTGTAGTCTCTTTAAAGTTTTGGTTTTCTGGAGCAATTTTCCAAACTTATTCCATTCCTCACAGGAGCATGGCCTTTAAAATCATTTATTTTCAAAGTAGATGGCACCAAAATATTTCTGGCTGCAGAAAATTCAGAAACTATTATAAGCCATATCTGTTGGCATATCTCTTTATCATCCACCCCCCCCCCACATGATTAGCAAAAAACATTGGTACCACAACCCTTTTTTTTACTCCCAAACATTGGGCTCCAAAACAGACTCCAAAATTAGACTCTTAGACTCCAAAGTAATATCATCACTCATAATTAAATATTATGGACAACCATAAATATTGCTTGGAGGTTCCATGAAAACCATCTGGGAATATCTGGTCATTTCCTAGAACTTTGCATTTTTCTTACTTTACATGATTATACTTAAGAATTGCCAGACATTTTAATTACCTTTACAAATACCTACAGGCTTCAATTGGAAGGAAGCCAGTGTTGAATCCTGTTGCTAATTAAATTTCACTCACTATTTCCTTCACCTGAAGGCCCTTAAGAAGATTGTGTTTTTCAAATGTCTTTCAGCCAAATAACCACTTATTTAATTTTAAACTAAATATCTTATTCATCCCCAGAAATGATCTTTCCTCTGCAGGGAGTGGTGCAAATTGTTATTGGGATGTCATCTAGAAAATGCTTTCACCACTTCTACTCAAAAAGAAAAACAAACAAACACTTATTTTTCTAGGCAAGGGGTGTGTGTGTGTGTATTTATGCGTTAGGTTTTTTCCCCCTCTGCCTCCTATCGATCTGCAGTACTGATTATATAATGGGCAGCTTGAGTGTATTTGTTCTTCTAACAAATAATCAGAAACATACCAGCCTCATTACAATTGAAAAGCACTGATCTTAAGCATATTTAGTAATTCTTCTTAAAGCAAGTCCCCCCCACCATCAATAATATTAGAATTGGATTGAAAATCTGCTTTGGGTTACATAAACAAAACAATTCTATTTGCCTCTTTTGAAATCTCATGTTTTTCCACACTTTATGTGATAATAGACCCGGCTTTTTTTGTGAACTGTAATATTCTGTATCTTATTTTACGGTATCCAGTTCAATTCAATCCAATTCTAATATTATTGATTGTCTCTGTTGGGCTGACACACATGTTTCTGAATATCTTGATCTGTATCTTTCGTATGTAGCATTTCTGACATTCAACTGAAATATACGATGTGTGCATCAACCTCAGTGGTAGCGTACTTTTGCATCATTTCTTTTTCCATACTACAAATATCAAATGTATCAAATGCACCTGCTTCAAGTTCACTTGCTCAGAAAGCCTCAGGTAACTTCTGTAATGAACTCTTTGTTAAAAGGGAACTCTGCTGCAGCTCCTTTCTTTACAGCATTAGAAAGAGATTTGGGTCCCTAGTTGGACGAATGCCAAGTAACACTTTAAATTGCATAATAAATTAGACATTATTGGATCTGGCCCAGTCCATTGCCTTACTAAAAGGGGCTGCTAATCTTGTTGGCACAAACATGGGAAATTATCTGCTGGTAATTTTATTCCCATAAAAAAGCTCAAGGCACCAGTCAGTGTACTACCTCTCCAAGGACTCCCTAAAAGAAACCATTACAGTGTTGGGACTTCTTAGTTTAGACGGAAGGCAAGGAAGGATAAAAGGAAGTACCTCACTTAATATATGGCATGGAAAACATGAACAGAGAAAACTTTTCACTCTCTCACACAGTGTTAAATAAGGGTCATTCATTAAATTGGATCATATGGAGATTCAGCACTGATTTAAAAAGCATTTCTATATCCAACATAGGGAAAAAAAATAGAATTAGTTGGCCACAGCTGCCATAAGAGCCCCTAATTGATATAGTTTTAAAATTGGGAAGAAAATAATGGCAAACCATATTCATATTCTACTAAGAAAGTTGCATAGTTATAGCCATGTAGCAGCCAGGAACCAAGCTCTCTTGAGGGTGTTTTTACCTATTTAAGAGGGAACTAGAGTTGTGTCATGCAGAATTGTGCTTAGCAGAGTCCTCTGGAGCTGGGTTGTTAAACAAACAAACAAACAAACAAATAAATAAATGTCATCATTCAGAGCAACAGCATCTGGAGGGGTGGTCAAAACTGACAAGATGACAAATGGAGCATTGTAATGCAAACCCAGTCCATTTTGTACATGTATTCAACATCTCACACACATACATACACACACACACAAAAGGTCAAGTCTTTTACTGTCCCTGCATATACTGCTGATTGCAGCAATAATAAGGGTCTCTTCTGTGGCCCAGAAAGGCCCTCACAGGGGTCACACTGAAGCTTTCAGGAATATCTGTTTGTTCTCAGTGTTGCCAAGATTAAATTTCTGTTCTGAATTATTCATATTGTTCCACTATCAGTGACTCCTCCTCCTCCTGGCTATATGTTTGCTATTTCTAACTCATAGGCAGATGCCTTAATACCAGCAATTGAAGAACATCAGTTGAAGAAGGTTAGCATCACCCTTTCCATATTTTTGCACTTCCCAAATATATATAGCTGGCCAATAGGTGAAATAGATGTAGATGGGCTGATAGCCCGGTTCTTAGTAAAGCCTCTTTGTTTCTAAGAATTACCGTCAGAATGTATCCAATTTTATATTTGTTTGTTTAATTTATACCTGCCACTATCAGACAGACTTTTGTGATTTACCATAATTAAAAGCATAAGACAAAAGCAATTCCTACTAAAACATCCACAGTAAAAAAAATAAAGCAAACCTAAAAACCTAATACAACTATTCATAACCAATCAAAGGCAATCTGTCATTCACCAAAAACATTCCATGATGATTCAGTTTTCAAAAACTTCATAATACTAATAATGTAGTGATATGTCTGATTTTTAAGGGAAGACTATGCATAAACGTAGGATATTTGTTATATTATTTCAACTGAACAACAGTTATTTTTGTGGTTCCCAGCTAGGTGGTCACACCTAGCCAACTTTGGCTGAACCTAGAGACTTAAGCAGAATGAGACTGATTAGTACTTGTGTGGAAAGCAACAGGAAATAGTAGGGCTGTAAGTTTAAGTGGGAAATTGAAAAAACCCTTTAGGAGAAGGTAATGGCAAATCACTTTGGTATTATTGCCAAGAAAACTACACTGATGAGTCCATGAAGTCAGCCAGGGTCAAGATGGATTCAAAAGAGGTGTTATCTTTTATTAAATGTTGTTGTCCATTTTCAAAGGGATTGCTTTTCCATTCGATGGATGGACCTTGCTTTCTAGATGAAGCTGTATCTATTACTGTAAGAGGTAACATTACTGTGAGAGACAACAGTAGTCATTACTGCATATCAAATTACATATAACAACTTCCCTCTGGAGGTTTGAAGGGTGAAAGCAGTGAAGGAAAATTCCTTTGAAATAAATGCTGGAAGTACCTAGATGTTTGTGTTTAATTAAGCTATGACTGATGATGAAAGCACCGTAGATGCATTCATTGACCCACAAATATTGAACTAAACATTGGGGGAAAGGAGAGCCCCAGAATAAATCACTGAAGTTAATTGGAGCTGTGAGTAAAAATTCTGCTGAATAATGAGACAGAACACAAAGGAGGTCCCAATATAAGGTGCAGAAAAAGTTCTTGACAAACACAAATCTTACTATAGACTGGGTTTGCTATAGAGAGACTGGGAGATAATCTGAGTCAATGCACTGCAGCTTCTTGGTGTGTTCAAAGAAATCAACTCTGTACCATGGAAGTCTGGATTTGTAGAACCTTAACAGTTATTTAAGGCTACAAAGCTCAGTAACAGTGGAGACTAAGAAAGCTTGATCATCATGACTGATTCCTTTCATTGTGCATACATTGGTTCTACACCTAAAATCCCTTTAGTATCTGTATCATTTTTCATTCAATCTGATCAGAAAATAAATGGTTTACATTTTGTTCTCAGATGTGAAGAAAATGTCAATGATCTTATCATGGGAAAAATACAAGATTCCTTCTTGCATTTAATTAAGAGGTAGTTGAGAGGTGTGAGTGAGTAATTGGACTTTCATTGTACATTCCTCTCTCCAGCAGTATACAAATTCCCTGGCTTCCCACACTTTAATTAAATCCAAGGGATGATATCATGAGCATGAGAGAAATTCCATAATGGATGTTTTTCAGATCAGGAAGTGTAGACAGACAAAAATTCTCTGAATTATAATAATCATAACAGCAACATAAAAGGTTATAATTCCATTTCAACCTGAGATAATTGTATTTAATTTCAGGACTTCCGGGTGGCTAAAATGGTGGATTGACACATCTCCGAAACTGTGGGGATGATACCAAGGCTGGAATTGCAATCAGGCAGTAAACCTGGTTCTACAGATCTTCTCTGGATAATAAGAGGCTGAAGAGATTGACCACATGTGTTCTGGACAGTAGTTCCTCATGAAGAAGCCTGCAGGACCTGAAGGGAATCTGCAGGCACCTTCTGAGTAAGAGTGCCGGGGGCGAAGGAAGGAAGAAAGGGCTTGCAGCCTCAGTGGAGCCTTTAAAGGACACTGGGTCTGTCTAAATCACTTTGGATTACAATTATTTAAAAGCTTAATAGATCTTCAGAGTGGCAATTTAATTGAACCATCCAGTGAGTATTCCTACAGCCCATGATGCATTTAACGGAAAAAGAACAGAAAAAAACTACCTTGCATAAGAAAACACATTAGGTGTTTGGACTGTAAAAGTTTTAAAGAGATAAAGGGACAAGTGGTTTTTTGGGGAGGGTGGAGGGGGGACTTTATTTACTTTAAGAGAACCAGTTTGGTCTAGTGGTTAAGACTCCAAGCTAGAAACCAGGAGACTGTGAGTTCTAATCCTGCCGTAGTCATGAAAGCTGGCTGGGTGACTTGGGCCAGTCACTCTTTCTCAGCCCAGCTGACCTCATAGCGTTGTTGTTGTGCAAGAAATAGGAGGAAGAAGTATTAGGTATGTTCACCACCTTGAGTTATTTATAAAAATAAGAAAGGCGGGATTAAAAAAATATTTTAAAAAAAGTTAATGTGTATTAATTAAATAAATAGCACATACCTTCCTGGGAAAGTGCTTTATTTAGGTTCTCCAAGGAAAATTACTGTTTTTTAAACAAACAAACCAACAAACAAACAGACAACGATCATTGTAAAAGTGCAGAGACTATATGAGAGTAGAAATACAGAGGCTTTAAAGGGCCATCATGAAAGTGCATAGACTGAAAAATTATAAAAAAGAGGAAAAATAGGTAAAGGCTTATTCTTTTTGGTGGGTTTTTTTTGGGGGGGGATTACAAATTAAGACAGAGAAAGATGGCCACTACAAGAAAAGTGATAAAAGAAAGGAGGAGAGGATAGGTTGAGCAATCTGCTGGGATTAAACCTCAGATTTTACAGAGGATGTTTGAAGAGATGGGAAAGACTGTCACAGCCTCAAAAGTGGCTGTGACAGCATCTATAGAGGAAAAATGGGTGAATTTGGAGAAAGAATGAATAAAACATTTGAAAAATCTGTATTATAGATAAAAGATGTTCAACAAATTAAGGAAAAAGTAGAAATCCTGGACACTAAGACTGAAGTGATAAGTCAAGAGATGGAAAAAGATTTAGATCATTTGGGTCTACTAGAATTAAGAGAGAAGGAATTTTGCCTGAGTTTGAGGGCAGTTCCAGAAGAACCTGGTAAGGATGTAAGAGACAGGATAGTTCAGGCTTTAACAAATTTTTGGAATGGAAAGAAGAAGTTATGGAAGCAGTAGTGGATAAGGTGTATAGAATTAACGCAAGATATGCCAAATTAAGAAATGTACCGAGAGATATATTAGTGCACTGCCAGGAAAAGAACAAGAGATAAAATCCTACAACACTTCAATACTAAGGTAAAAATAGGCAAAATAGATGTAATCCTACTCAAAGAAATACCCATCAGAATCCTGCGCAAAAGAAAAGAATACACTTTCTTGACCGACAAACTAAAACAGAAGAAAATACTATTTAGGTGGGATAAATTGGAAGGAATGATTCTAATTTTTAAGGACCCAAGATTTGGGATTAATTCAGTTCAAGAAATCCTCAAGAGATGCAAGGTGGGATTGGAGGAAATGCAGGAGATGCAAATGGAAGGAGTTATGCAATCAACTTCACAAGAAGTTGAGGAAGATACCACTATACTAGGTACTACAGGTATAGACTTTTAGAAATTCATAAAATAAATATGGAGTTTAAATGCTTAACATGGAATATAAATGGGGAAAATATTCCCCAGAAAAGGACGAAGCCATTTCACTATTTAAAGAAACTAAAGCTGGATGCAATTTGTCTATAAGAAACACATATAAGAAAGAAGGATAAAAAATATTTGATTTACAAAAATTTGGGAGAAGAATTCATCTCAGCTGTTACAAGCAAGAAGAATTGAGTTGTTGTATATATAAATCCACAATTGCAAAGCCTTTATGAGAGGACAATTTATACAGCAGAAAAGCAAATTGAAAAGGCAAAGACAAGAGGAGATGCAAAAGATCTTAATGAATATAAACATAAAAGAGGACGAATTAAAGAAATCTCCAGGGAGAAAAACATTTCACAGCAAATTAAACTTCTACAGTATCAACTCTCTATGCTAATAGTGAGAGAGATGAAAATAAAAATGAGTGTTATCAACAGAGGAACTTTTAGTCAGCAAATAAGCCAGGGAAATGGCTGGCTTATAGACTGAGAAAGGAGAGTGAAAAGAAAATGGTATTAAAATTACAAAATGAGAAAACTATAGCGATTGATAATGCAAATATTCAAAGAATAGTTCATCAATATTATGCAAAGTTATAAAAGAGAGAAGAAATTTCACTGGCAAGGGCAGACGAATATCTAAAGAAACAAAACTTACCAAAGATAACAGATGCTCAAAGACAAACAATGAATGGACCAATAACAATAAGGAAAGTTTGTGAAGCTATAAAGAAGATGAACAAAGGTAAAGCCGCTGGTCCAGATGGATTACCAGACTCTTACTATAAACATTTAGAATATGAGATTCTACTACATTGGCAAAAAATGATGAATTCTATTCTAGATAATGGAAAGATACCTGACAGCTGGACAGGGGCAGCTTTGATTTCCAAAGAAAGACAAGATCTGACTTTATTGAAAAATTATAGACAAATATCATTACTGAACAATGATTATAAAATATTTACAACCATTTTACAAGATTTTATCCATATAAAATGTGGCTTTTTACCTAAGAGACAATTAAGAGACAATATTAGAAATGTTCTCAATGTATTAGGGTACTTGGAGCAGAAATAATGAGAAACAGGCTGCTTTAATATTTCTTGATGTAGAGAAAGCTTTTGACAATTTAAATCGGACTTTTCTGTTTAAAATTTTGGAAGATATGGGCTTTGGTTAGAACTTTATTATGTGGATGAAATCAATATATACTTCACAAATTGATCGTTCTGGCTCTTGTTCTTTCTGGCTGACTCTTGGAAGAGTCAGCTTGCCCAAGACGCAGAATGAAGCCTTCAAAAAGACACTGGCTTTGCCCACTTCCTTTCTTAAACATTTCTGAAAAGGACTTGTAAATTGCTTTGGGATACTAACCTTTAGAAAGACATGTTTTATTTCACTGGGTGATTTTCCTTCAATCCTCAATGAAAGAAGCTTCGTGTAAGTTTAAGAACTTAAAGGAAAAAAAGTTATTTGGAAATAAGCAGCAAAAGGGTGATTAGAATGTTGATTTTGGAAAGTTATAAATAGTCTAAGGGGTTAGATTGACTAAAATATTAAATTTTAAAATTAACGATAAGAATCCTTCCTGTGGTTTGTTTAAAATCCTATTAAAATATACAGAGATCTTGAAGTTAAGTGTAAGAAAACTTTGCATAGGAAAATGGTGTGGATTAGAGAAAAACACGATAAAGGAGACCTTAAAGTCCGGTTATTAGAGGCAACCAGAAAGAACTAAAGATTACAATTTAAGGAGAAGACCTACTAATACAGAATGGAGAAAAGTATTTTAACTCTGGAAGATTTCAAGGATATTTGGCTACAATGTAATCAGAAATTTCTTTTAAGATTGTCTGATACTATAAAAATGGGTTTTAAAGATGAGATAGAAGAGGATACAACTGAGAATCAGGCTGTTTTGGATATGGATTTAAAGGTGATAGAATACAAGAATGATATTGACAAAGATGCTACACAGGATTTACAAATGAAAGTGATTGGTGTTTTAATAGCTAAAAGGGACTTTCAAATCATTCTGGCTCTTGATGTTTTGAATAGAGACATAAAACAAGATGAGAGAATTGCTGGAGTAAAAGTTTAAAAAGATGTGTATAAATTAGGGTCATTTGTCAATAATTTGGTTTTAATTCTGGAGAACCCTCTAGAAGAGATAGATACATTAATGGAAAAAATAAGGAAATTTAGTGCACTGGCTGGATTTAAAAGTAATAAGGAGAAAACAAAGATGTTGACAAAGAATATGAAGATGGAAGATAAAAAAGAATTCCCTGTAAAAACTGGGTTTCAGATTGAGAAAAAAGTGAGATATTTGGGTAATGCCATGACTAATATGAATTGTATGTTATTTCAAAATAATTATGTTAAAGTAAGGTGTGAAATTAAGAAGGACTTATTAAGATGGGAAAAGTTACAATTATCATTGTTCAGAAGAATTTCTGTGGTGAAAATGAATGTGTTATCTAGAATGTTGTTTTTATTCCAGACAATACCTGTTTTGAGAAATGATGCACCCTTTAAACAATGGCAAAATGACATATCCAGATTTATATGGCAAGGGAAGAAACCAAGAGTCAAGTATAAGATTTTCCAAGGTGCAAAGGAAAGAGGAGGATTGGGATTGCCTGATTTTAAATTAAATTTTGTTTCCTGCTGTTTTGTTTGGGTTCACATTGTTTTACAATTTAAAGAGAACTTTATAAAATGATGTACCATTGGCATATGTCGCCATAGAAATTGTCTAAGATGCATAAAGGTGCTTCTAATTACTGTTGGAAATGTAAAAAACATGAAGGGATGTTTTACCATGCATGGTGGACTTGTGAAAAAGCAAAAAATGTTGGACACAAATACATATGATGATGCAGAGAAAATTAATTATTCAGATAAAACTGGAATTCTTCTTACTAGGACTTATGGATAGTCAGAAAAGATTTATGGATGATTGGTTTTATATACAGTAATTACAGTGAGGCTATTATATGCACAAAGATGGAAGAGTACAGAAATATCCACAATGGAAGAATGGATCGTGAAGATGGCAGAGCTTGCAGAAATGGCTAAATTAACTTGTTGATCAAAGAGGGAACAACAGCAACTTTTCTAAAAGACTGGAAACCCTTTATGGACTTTTGCTGAAAATGGAGAAAAATGAATTGGTGATTTCAGGATTTACTGAATAGAAAGGGTTGTTTATGGGAAGAAGGGAACCATGATATGTAATGTGGGAGGGTGGAGAGAGTAATTATCATGTTTGCAACTGCTGCAAAGAAGATCAGAAGTCGCTTCTTCAGATATCTTTCTTTTTCTTTGTCTTTTGTTGTCTCACTTTTACTTTTATTCTTTCATATTCTTTCCTTTTTCTATTTTTCTTTTTATGTTTCTGTGGGTTTTTAATCTCATGTAAAATCCTTCTTCATATTAAATTTCACCAAGTTATATATTCCTTCAAAATTCACAGAAGGGAGCACTATGTATCTTAATGGCTGCAATTATTTTATATCCTTTGTATTGAAAAATATATTTGATTCCTTCTTTAGAAGAAATAGTTAAATTATGGGAGTATGCTTCAACGTTGAGAATAACTTTCTAACTAAAAAACAAATCTGATGCAGAATTTACTTCTAATTGGAAACAATTCTTGGATTACAATGTTATATATGGTTTTGTGCCATATCTAAGATTTAGGTTTCTTTTCCATAATATCATAAGTATCATGTTAATTTATAATTTTCAGTATTGATTTAATGTATTGTTTACTGTTTATAGTTTTATTGCTGATCTGTACTGTGTTAACCAAGTATGTTTAATTTAAAGTTCAATAGGGATGACTATCTGTATCTTATCTTGTGTGTGTGTGTGTGTGTGTGTGTATTTATCTTTTACTTATACTTTGTAATTTAAATTATTTATAATTAAAATTTTCTTCTTCAAAAAAATAATAACAGCACCATCAACAGCCAGATCATAACCACATGCTAAAAAGTTCATCAGAAGAATATTAAAGTCATTCTAAAGCATTCTGAAAATGATGTAGGAAAAAATCTTAAAGGGGCCAAAAAATTTTCAATAACTGCAAAAAGGAAGTTGCAAAAAAAGCATATGTGCAAGAAACATGTCTTTCAGTTCACGTTGATAGTTGATAGTTCCCACCTAATACTGCTGGTGCTAAATTCCATCTCAATGAATTTTTAAGCATTTCCTGGAATCCCTGCAATGTGCAAGAATTCTGTAAGCAAGATAACATGGGAATAATTTTCTCATGGTAGAAAAAAAAGTTTGTTTTTTCCCAACAGAAGCAACTGTGGTATGATTCAGCATTGCAGTTCTTGGTTTCAGCATATAAAGGATACTCACCACACATATACTAACAGTTTATCCATCTACTATCTTTTTCACCCTCTCAGATGAAACACAGGTAGTCCCCGGGTTAAGAACACCAGGTTTAAGGACAACCCATAGTTAAAAACGGATCCTGTTGTAGTAAATTCAAGTTAAATACACAATGATTCATGTTAACTACACAGTGGTTCAAGTTCATTACACAGTACTGTTTATACAGTACTATACAATACTACTGTTCTGGCCTACATACAAACCTGACTTAAGGACAGACCTTGGAACAGAACTCATTCTTAAACTGGGGACTACCTGAACACAATGGTACAGGTACTCAGTGGTGCTCTCCTTTCCTCAAAATCCAAATCATTGAATGACTTTGACTCTGTCATCTGAAAGCCAGAACCTGCTTTCAAAATAGGTTATTATCTATATGGTCATTTTCTCACTTCCTTCCTCCCAGCACAGACTTCTTGATCATTTGCTTCAGTTACCTTTGCAGCTTATGCAACATTATTTTTGCATATCTACAGTAGGCACACTGTTATCTTCAAGTACAATCTTCATGATGAGGGCAAACTTCAGCTTAGGCCACAGAAAGATATTAGAATATCTGATAAAAGTAGTTGGTCAGCAGCAATTCAAAGGAAGTCCTGTTTGTTTTTAAGCACATGTACAAAAAATAGTGTAAGAAGTCACACACAATTATATATTACTCCTTCTGTGGGTGAAAGAGGGAGCAGTGAAGGATAAAACTGTTATTACAGCTGCTGCTGTTGCTTTAAAAAAGGAGGATTAATCAAGGGCATACTTGGTGTTCCATTTGCTGCAAATAGTGGATAAATGGCAGACTCAGATAGCAAAACCAGCAAAATATAATTGGGTTTGTTTGGACTGGTGGTTTACAGTAGATCAATGGGAAATAAGCATGTCAAAATGGAAGGAATGAGATGAGTACAAAGTAGTAAATGATCTGAACTGCATTACCAAATAGAGAGGTTAGTGGGCTATGCTTAAGGACACTATGGAGGCCCTATAGAACTAATAAGGGCAGTGTTTCACTGGATAACTTTTTATATCAGGCAGCAAAATGTTTTGTTATACCATTTTTCATTTATTTCCCATTTCTATGCAAATGCCAATGCAATAACATTAAGGCAATACAGACCACTATAACGCAGACCACTGCATCAGAGGAGAAGAAAGACATATTCAAGAAAGTTTAATAAAAATGTTATTTAAAACAATAGCAGCAGAATCCTGAAAGTGAGTATGAAAAAAAAATGGAATAATTCTTTAAACAATTTCTGTCTTGTTCTTACTGTCAGTAAGATTGTTTATGTAGCTTCTCTGTATTTGCAAGATTAGATGTGATGAGAGAGGGAGCATTTTATGATGTATTAACCAAAAATGACACTAAATAATCCCATTGCTCTATTTACAAAGTTAATTGTTGGACAACAGGAGATGATGATGATGATGATGATGATGATGATGATGATGATGATGATAAGAAATAAATAATGGAATGACTCATTAGTCATTTAATAGTTAATTCAATACATGTGGAATGAGCAACAGTAGAATGCAGTGTGCCAGACTTGTGCATTACTTGGTCAGCTAGTATGGGAACTAAACTTGAATTCTGTTTATTCAACAAATACCATTCAGGCTCTCCCCCACTTTATTACACACACTATTATCAGGCAACCACTCTATTTCAAAGAGGCACACACTGCCAGTGGAGATAACAGCATAGGAATGCAGTTGATTTATTGAGAATTACTGGAGAAGGAGAATCTGACTCTTCTTATGGCGCAGATAAGACAACGGAATGGACGTTTGTCAATAGTAATTCCTAAGTGGCAGTTTTTGTCAATGATCCCTCAGCAATGGCAATAGGACATTGGAGAGGCTTCATGAAGGGCTGAGTAGAAAGGTTTTGAAGTTAGCCAGGATAGCATTTTTTTTCCTTCCATCCCACATCAGTACTAATTCTCAGGGTGAGACTCTAATATTGTTTGTATTGTTTTATTAGTCACTTATTTGGCAGTCTCACTGCAGTTATGGGTGGACTGAAAGCTGTGCTAGTTTAGTAAGCCTTTTGTAGGAGCTTACAGGGCACAGAAATTATTTAACCAATCTCACTGCCATAAAGGAAGGTATTCTGTCCATGATAGGATCATCATATCTAAAACTAAAATGGGAGACTGTGGTCAGGAACCTTCTCAGTAATGCTGAGAAGTAATGACAAAGACAAATGATTTCAGAGACTGATCCTTGATTTGAGTCAAGGAGGACTTACCTGTCTATGGTATGCTTTGGGGTGTGTCTTTCTCACTGTATGAGATAGGAGGATTATATTATAAGGAGCATTATATGGAGGATTGGAGTCTGTTCTAATATCATACTTTGGGCCATTTAGGCAATATATATGTAATGCATATTTGTACAGTATATCAAAATAGGTAATGTCTGGCATCATAACTGTAAGTATGACATCATTATCCAGCCACCTAGGGCTCCTTGTCACCAGATATATGATTTTAAAAAGTGTGGCTTTGACTGCCAAGAGTGCTCACAACTCAAGAAAAAAAGTTAATTCTTTAATAGGATCAGTTGTGATCCAGAACAAATACAGATAATCTGCGCTTGACAATTGCCCTGTTTAGCGACTGTTCAAAATTACAACATTGCTGAAAAAGTAATTTTATTACCGGTCCTTGCACTTAAGACCATTGCAGTGCCCCCACAGTCATGTAATTGAGATTCGGGCATTTTACAACCACCTGGCATTTACAATTGTTGCAGTGTTTCAAGGTCACATGATCTCCATTTGCACACTTCACAGCCTGCTTCCAACAAGCAGAATCAATAGAAAAGCTGGCATTAAAATTGCAAGTTGCAGTCACGCGATGTCTCACTTAATGACCACATTGCTTAGTGATGGAGTTGCCAATCCCAACTCCAATGATTACCTGTATCCTATTTTAATTTGTTCTCTATTAAAAAAAACACATAAAACATAATATAGTCTTGCAAATCAAACTCACAGCTGTGATTCCATGAATTCAAACTTAATCTAGATTTTTCAGGTCCAGTTTTACAGCAGCTTGGATATAATACTGAAGTATGCCTCAGTGGAATACAAGTAAAGTTGAATCCACAATCCAGTAAGACATTACACACACTTTAAAGTGAACACAACTAATTCCCTTTCAGCTGTCCATTTCCAGTGTGACTGCTCTGGGACTGAGAAGGTGGAGCAGGCTCAGAGTTGACATAAATGTGGGATCAGCAGCCCTGACTCCATCTTTCTTCATAATTTATTCCTGATATGTTTGGTAACCACATAATGATTGAGGAAACCCAGCCCTACATACATTTATCTGAATATTCAGCTTTAATACCTAATTTTTGGATAAGTTTTATGGCAGTATTTGTCTGAAGTCTAACAGTAGGGGCCAGCAAGGAACTGATTTAGAGGTAAGCTATAAACTTCATAGAACCCTTTGTTTGATCTGCATATATTTTGCATATGTCTTAGTTACTAAGAACTAAAAATAACCTCAATGTGTCAAAACTAATGTTATGAATCAAAATAAATAAAATTTATTTGTGCCAAATAAGTACTTCAGACCAATTTTGTGCAGAAGGCAGTAGTGAAGTCTTGGAAAGGTAATCAAGAAATGGATGTGAAACATATGCCAAGTGTGAGGATCGAGGTATCTTGGTCACCTTAATTTTAATATTATATTTTTAAGAATTTATTCCTTATAGACTCAACTCTTTGGTTCCCAGAGTGGCTAACAGAAACAGAAATAATAGCCAGAGAAGAAAATAATGTATTAGTACACATGGAAATCATAAAAATGATCCTGCTAAATATTTTCACTGCAACAATCACTTACATTTTAAAACAGGAATAAGTCTTATATTCATTTTTGCTTTCAGTTTATTCATCTTTTTGAGGAGGGACAATAGAAATGCCTCCGAAGAATACCTTTAGTCAGGATTAGTAACATGATGTAACAACCTGGGTATAAAAATAATACAGCATTCTTCCTAAGAGCATTTTATCTCTAAGAATATTGAAAGGGCTGAAATAAGAAGCAGCAGCAAGACTTTTCAAAACAAACAAGCAAACACACACACACTTGTGTGTGCATTGCTTTGTAGCTATAATCCAGCTGAAATTTTTTTTTAATTCGCCTGCTCCTTAAAATCAAGGGAAGGAAATAATGTATTCGTACACATGGAAATCATAAAAATGATCCTGCTAAATATTTTCACTGCAACAATCACTTACATTTTAAGACAGGAATAAGTCCTATCTCCTTCCTTCTCCCAGATGCAGGGGAGAAATAGTCATGTAGGTGGAGGATGGGATATATGGCTATTCAGCCCACCTTTAAATAATACAGACCATTAAAGTGACATTTTTGATCAGTTCCGGCTATTACAACTTCTGCTGTTCCTCTGCATTTTTCTATGAGCATCACAAGGTAACAAAACATACAGAAGATAGGTGACAGCAGGCCTTTGTAAAAAACATGGGTCAAATGCAAATACTGTCTTTTGTAAATAGGAACTGAACAAGGCAACTACTGTATGTACTTTACAGTAACTATAAATGTACAGATCCTTTATTTTATTTCAAACAATAACTGGGATATATGCAATTTTATTATGGGGTAGTTCTCTTTCGAAGAAGAGGAAGATTGTGTAAGAAGAGGAGAATCTAAGTACCTACAAAAATACCTTTCTTAATCTCAGCATCATTAATCCTGGAAAATTTATTCCTCAAATATATGAATCCAGTTCCTGTTTTATCCATCATTTTAATGAAGTTTTCATAAGTCCAGGTTTGATGCGCAAAGGATGAAGGAAAACCTTTTTAGGGTAAACAAGTGGACTGTTTACCACATTCTTTTTTTCCTGGAACAAGTCAGGTACATTTTGACCATTCTTTCTGAATGTAATGTTTTTGCCTGTTCAGTGCTTGTACTCAAGCTCCCGACTGAGTAGAAGTGCAATGATCTCCACAGATATTCCATTAATATTTTTCATACTGGATCTTTTCCAAAAGTCCTTTCATGTTCTCATATGACTCTTTCATGTTAGCAGCATAGACTAATGGTACAGATGGCAAATTATTTCCCTTATGAGGGACAGCTTTCAAGCTAACTAATTTATATTGGGTTCATGGCCAAGAGCTTCTATAACTGAACAAACATCTTACAAAGCACTAGTCCATCTTCTTGAGAGAAGAATTCATTAAATTCATCATTGTTATATTTGTCAATGTAATGTCAAAATATCAAAGGAATCTGATGAATGGTCTTTTGGCTCCCTCCAAACTATAGGAATGTCAAATGACATACGGTGTGAATCCTTTAACCATCCTGTTAGTAATCTAACACGTGTCATACAGCAAATGTCAGCAGCCCAATTCTTATCTTGGTTAAGGGCTTTACAGGCAAAACAAAGATCATAGCATTTTTGACAAGTGGGGTGAAATTTTGCCTCCGAGATTTAAATGTTAACTTCCCACATACACAGCAGAATGTATCAGGATGATTTACATGGTTTCATAGCATGACAGCACTCTTACAATCAATCCAGTATTTAACTTGAATATATACTTAAACTGTTTACACTGTGAGCTCTGGCACCAGACTAACAAGGAATTGCTCTCCAGGCAGGGACAGGATTCTTGTTTAGACATGTCCAGTGTACTGCTATGTGCTGTCAGTTATACCTTCTAACTTTGTCTTGAGGTTATTTATGCTAGAGAACAATAACAACTAGATTTTGTTCAATGATTGTTACAAGTACAGTAAGCTACTGAAGTTAAAATATTGGTACTATAATGTCACTAACTGAACAAAATAATGAAGATGCGTCACAAGAAAACTAAACCTGAAAGAAAAAAAAAAATGATTTCATTTTTTAATTCAGCATGAAAAAGTCTGCTTAGAACACCTATTATAATCCACGTGACAAAATGGAGAATTGCATTGGATGCAAGTATTATTCAGATATACATCTCTCATATTATTTGAATTAGCCTCACAAGATCAACTACTGACCTTGTTCTTACTGGTAAGTAGCTTCATTCTTGCTATCCACAGTTTGGGGAGATAGAAGACTCTTCTTTGCCCATAAATGCTCCCCATAGGATGTAGAATTCAGTATGATCAGGGTACTACATAGAATAGAACTGATGCATGGAGAGCAAATTCCACTTTTGTTTCAACACTCAGGGTGTAGGAGTTGCAACCAATAGACAGATGATGGCAGAGGTGGAATCAGATATAATGCTAGTCTACCTACCATATGATGTTAAGGAAATAACATTCAAATAGAGTAATGGCATTTCCTGTTTTAGCAAGGGCTTAGATTAAAAAAATCTTGTATTTTATTTTTATTTAGTTATTAAATTCTCTCTCTCTGTGTCTCCTTCCTTCCTTCCTTCCTTCCTTCCTTCCTTCCTTCCTTCCTTCCTTCCTTCCTTCCTTCCTTCCTTCCTTCCTTCCTTCCTTCCTTCCTTCCTTCCTTCCTTTCTTTCTTTCTTTCTTTCTTTCTTTCTTTCTTTCTTTCTTTCTTTCCGTTAATTTTCAGAGCCCACAATATACTATGGGGAATATATAATAGCCTCTTTCTTCCATTCAGAATATGAATATAATTAATCTGGCCTTGAATGTTCTGTCTTGCTGATCTGGAAGCCCAATAAAAAATAGTTTCTGACTGAGAGTGATTCTGTTCAGTGCTAAATACTCCCTGTTCTAAGGTAACACACTTTAGCTTCACATAGCTGTTATGGGACATACTGCAAACGTATTATCACACAGCAGCCCTACCTTTGCATATTTAACTTCTTTCTGTACCAGTAGAAAAACCGACGACAACAGTTGCATTTGAAATTCAGGAAGTGTTGTTTTCTTTCTACTAAATTTGACTTTCTAATAGTTCTTTCATTTAAAAAATGTTTCCATTCTCAAAGCCATCACATAACTCCAAGCTAATCTGCCTCATTTACAATGAATATTAACTTCATGGAGAATGGTACTAATTAATCCTGCATAAAAATAATTTGGTTGCTGGGTAGCACAGCAGCATGACAATTATCATGGCAATAGGAAGTTATGCCATCAGCTGCAATTTCTAGTTTAGACATATTATATAATGCAGGATGGACACAGCTCACAATGTATTTAATTAGGTTTCCTCTTTCTCCTGAGCTGCAAAATCACCCTTTAGTCTTGTGAATATGTCTATCTGTTTTTTTTTTTTTTTTAAGAGTGTAGCTTTTCTATACATGTTTTCCCTTTGTGTTTGGCTTGCAAATCATACCACTTGAGTCTTAATAATTACTAACAGATAATACTTAATTACCTTGCTTTGCAAGGTCACTGGATGTCAAAATAATGCTGAAAGCAGCTGTCATCCCATAATTACTGGCAATACATAACCCAATTGTTGTCCGAATAACAATATAGCTTAAAACACCAATTAAACAATCCATTTGATTAACATAATTTTATCATCAGTTTATTTCAGCATCCAATTTTACTGTTAGTGACCTGGGAGGAGCAATATTTTTTCAGGTGGCAAAATTTTTAGAAGAATTAAATTGTTCAATTTGGAGCCATAAAAATAAAGAGAAAAAAGAAGGTAGTACTCCAGGGTGAAGTGAGCTACCATGTATTATACTGTGAACAAGACATTTGTTCATGGAATTGTTGCAATATTTAATTGATTTCATTTAATTTAAAGTGTTTATATTAGGGTTGTGTAAATTTAGATTCTCAGTTCAGGGGACAGATTCACGCTTTCTTCTTGGCCCATTGTCATAATAGGACACTCACCACTTCTTGAGTAGAGGAATGGTTGATGTCTTCCTCCCACTCCCAGCCCATTGCAAATGCACTTTGAACCTGTCCTTTGATTTAATTTTTTTTTTTTTTGCAGCCAGTAAGGATTGGTTGTCTTGCATGAATGGGAAGGGCAGGAAAAAGAGGAATAATTAATAGTGTTTTGCAGTGGACATAGTCTGGATTGAACACTAGCCCAGTCACATTGGGGGCCCACTGCAATCTTGACTGAAATTTCTGAAGTTGGACTTAAGAACATCCAGAAGTAGCAGGCAAAAAGCTTAGACTGCAGTGCAGAATAACCAGACAATCAATACATTTGAAATCCAACTGAACAGCTTTTAAAATCAAATTGGAAAATTGGATTTGAATCATCAAATCAGTTGCCTCTGAATAAATTTGATGACCTGGAATCAATTTGGAAAAAAGAATTGATCCAGTTTGATGCTTCAGAACAAATCAATGTTCTAAATTGATGCAAATAATCAAATTGGTTTGAATTGTCATCCAGTCTCCAGATTTATACTTTATATTGTAATGGCCACCTCCTTCTTTGGAGCAGTTTACCACCAGAGGTGAGGTTGCCAATGCCCTTATTAGTATTTCAGGGTAAGTCCTTAGAATTGATAGATTGGCGTAAGTAATAAGAAGAACAATCATGAATTGAATGCTGATGTATGTATAAGTCTTGGATAAGAAAGCATTGTTTTTAGGATGTTGATGCTAATCTCGATTGAATTCCTATTGCTTATATCCATTCCTTTTCCAGAGATGGTAGTGCCGAAGGATTCTATTGCCTAGATTTTCATTGTGAACAAAAACAAATATGGCAAAAGTCAGTACAGCTGGCAATTTTTCATTGTTTTCTAGTTATCAAATCTTACCCATAAGAGAATGTATTCAATCCTTATACTATCTTGTAGGTTGACCACAAAAGGCCAGGGATGTTCTTGGCTGATGCAGTTGTAACTAGCATGTCACAACAGTTAAACTAATTTCACATATGAACTCCTGTAATTATTTGTTACAATGTCTTGTATGAACTTTTTTGAGAAAAAAGAGTGTTATAAAATGTATATTCATTTTTACTGTGGTCTGTGATTCTTGTGGCACTATCAACCATGCAGTATAAGCTTTTTTTCTGCAGTATTCTTAAACAAGTGTTTTATTTACGTTATTATTTTTAACGAAGTATATTTATTTTATCTTTTTTTTGGAAGAATTATTCAAGGCAGCTTAGACTACTGTGCAATTATATATAGAAACTATAAGTAAAGTTAATAAACTGAAATGTAGGCTGTATTCGTACACCAATTAATACCAAGAAATAAACCCCACTAAACATAATGAGCTCTATTTTTAAGGAGACTTACAGGAATATACAATTTGTCTGCAATGACAGAGGGACTTATTAATGGGTGAAAACCCATTAGACTCAATAGGACACTTTTAAACAGAAAAATAACATTTTTAAAAATAACTTCTATACTAATGAACTTCGCTGACTGCTAGGTGAAAATGAATAATATCTGTTAAATGTGGTTAATTGAAACATGTGTCAGCTAGAACTCAAATCAGTTCCAACTATAATTAAATTGATTTTGGATAGATAAATATGTTATATTTATAAACTGATAATTCTCTTGTCAGCCCTTATAGCTTTTTAATCATTTTCTTTAATATATCAATTACATTAATAACATTCTATTAGTATTTGTCATTGTCAGGAATACTTGACTATGGTTTTATAACTGCTTCTGCAGCATGTTTTCTTTTTTTTCCAGTCTGGCAATATAGATTTGCATAAGATCTTGTTTCTATATCTAGCTGTTGGGAAGAAACCAAGATTGGGAAAAATAGCATTTAGGCCTTCACAGAATGGCATTGTGTTACCACAGAAACACATTTTAGGAAAGGGTACAGCACACATTAGGGAGTTTTGGAATGTTGCCTTGTTTTTTATATTAAAATTTTTACATAAATTTTGGCTCTTTATAGTAGTATCACATTGTGAACTAATCCCAGTATTTTAAATTTACATAGACTTCCAAAATGAAGCAGTTTGGCATAATCATAAACGTTAAATAGTGGTATTTGAAAGCTGTTCAGTAATGTCTGAGTTTATTTAATAGTTATGTTGGTGTCATTAACTATTATCTGAATGACTCTATCTATCTCTAGATATATGTACATACATGCACACAGACATATATATCCACAGATGTGTGTGTATGTATATATAAAATAAGCTATAAATGTCAAAATAGCTGCTATCTGCAAAAGTGCCAACCTCAATGTTTCTACTGATCTTATTTTGAAATAAGTTCCCATGGAATGTAAGTAGTTTTGTTGAGGATGAAATAGTCTCAGGATTAGAGATACCTGTAGATGCTAGTAGAATCTCTAAATGCCTCTGAATATCCAGTTTCAGAACTTCCTAGAGACATTCTGTGTATTATGATAGATAACAATACTTTAGATCTTTGGACATACTGTATATATGCAGTGAACATATGTTCTTTATTATAAAGAACTTCATCTTCAAGTCACCAAGGTTGAGGAACCCCGCAATATAGCACTGAGTTCTGCAAGTGGGATGAAAAGGTCCTTGTCCAATTGGAAGTGGTCTAAAACAACTTCACAAGGAAGATCTTGGGACTTTATATATTATAAAATACAGATATTAACTGGGTACCGTGGTATTTATGCAATATAAACTAGAAACTGTCAACACTATGATGGTTTAGACTTTATATCAATGTTCAATATAATTTATAAAATATTAATAAACATATGTTTGCTTGAGATGTACAATTAAAGCTAAGCATGGCATTGATAGACAATTGCTTTGTTGTTTAGTCGTTAAGTCATGTCCGACTCTTCATGACCCCATGAACCATATTGCGCCAGGCCTTCCTGTCCTTCACTGCCTCCCTGAGTTTGCTCAGTTTCATGTTCATTGCTTCAGTGATGCTATCTAACCATCTCATCCTCTGCCGTCCTCTTCTCCTTTTGCCTTCAATCTTTCCCAGCATCAGGGTCTTCTCCAAAGAGATCTCTCTTCGCATTAGGTGACCAAAATATCTGAGCTTGAGCTTCATTATCGATCCTTCCAATGAGCAATCAGGGTTGATTTCCTTTAAGATTGACTGGTTTGACCTCCTAGCAGTCCAGGGGACTCTCAAGAGTCTTCTCCAGCACCACAGTTCAAAGGCATCAATTCTTCGGCGCTCGGCCTTTTTTATGGTCCAGCTCTCACAGCCATACATTACTACTGGAAAAACCATAGCTTTGACCATGCGGATCTTTGTCGGCAAGGTGACGTCTCTGCTTTTTAATATGCTATCTAGGCTTGCCATAGCTATCCTCCCAAGGAGCAAGCGTCTTTTAATTTCATGGCTGCAGTCTCCGTCTGCGGCGATCTTGGAGCCCAAATAAATGAAGTTTGTTACTGCTTCCATTTCTACCCCTTCTATTTGCCAGGAATTGATGGGTCCAGATGCCATGATCTTAGTTTTTTTAATGTTGAGTTTCAAGCCAGCTTTTGCACTCTCCTCTTTCACCCTCATCAAGAGGCTCTTTAGTTCTTCTTCACTTTCTGCCATTAGGGTGGTATCGTCCGCATATCTGAGGTTGTTGATGATTCTCCCTGCAATCTTAATTCCGGCTTGTGATTCTTCCTGCCTGGCATTTCTCATGATGTACTCTGCATATAGGTTAAATAAGCAGGGTGACAGTTTACAGCCTTGTCGTACACCTTTCACTATTTTGAACCAATCGGTTGTTCCATGACCGGTTCTGACTGTTGCTTCTTGGCCCGCATACAGATTTCTCAGGAGACAGGTAAGGTGGTCTGGTATTCCCATCTCTTTAAGAATTTGCCACAGTTTGTTGTGATCCACACAATCAAAGGCTTTTGCATAGTCAATGAAGCAGAAGTAGATATTTTTCTGGAACTCTCGTGCTTTCTCCATGATCCAGCGAATGTTGGCGATTTGATCTCTAGTTCCTCTGCCTCTTCGAAACCCAGCTTGTACATCTGGTAGTTCTCGGTTCATGTATTGCTGAAGCCTAGCTTGTAGGATTTTGAGCATAACCTTGCTAGCATGTGAAATGAGTGCAATTGTGCGATAGTTTGAGCATTCTTTGGCGTTGCCCTTCTTTGGAATTGGAACATAAACTGACCTTTTCCAATCCCGTGGCCACTGTTGCGTTTTCCAAACTTGCTGGCATATTGAGAGCAGCACTTTAACACCATCATCTTTTAGTATTTTAAATAACTCAGCTGGAATACTGTCATCTCCACTAGCTTTGTTGTTAGCAATGCTTCCTAAGGCCCACTTGACTTCACTCTCTAGGATGTCTGGCTCAAGGTCAGTGATCACACCAGCGTGGACATCAGGGACATTAAGATCTTTCTTGTATATTCTTCTGTGTATTCTTGCCACCTCTTCTTAATCTCTTCTGCTTCTGTTAGGTCCCTGCCTTTTTTGTCCTTTATCATGCCCATCTTTGCACTAAACGTTCCTTTCATATCTCCAATTTTCTTGTAGAGATCTCTAGTCTTCCCCATTCTATTGTTTTCCTCAATTTCTTTGCATTGTTCATTTAAGAAGGCCTTCTTATCTCTCCTTGCTATTCTCTGGAAATCTGCATTCACTTGCTTATATCTTTCCCTTTCACCCTTGCTTTTCGCATTCCTTCTTTCCACAGCTATTTGTAAAGCCTCATCAGACAGCCATTTTGCTTTCTTGCATTTCTTTTTCTTTGGGATGGTTTTAGTTGCTGCCTCCTGTACAATGTTACGGACCTCCGTCCATAGTTCTTCAGGCACTCTGTCTACCAAATCTAATCCTCTAAATCTATTCATCACCTTCACTGTGTACTCACAAGGAATATGATCTAAGTCATACCTGAGTGGTCTAGTGGTTTTCCCTACATTCTTCAATTTAAGCCTAAATTTTGCAGTAAGAAGCTCATGATCTGAGCCACAGTCAGCTCCTGGTCTTGTTTTTGCTGTCTGTATAGAGCTTCTCCATCTTTGGCTGCAAAGTATATAATCAATCTGGTTTCGGTATTGACCATCTGGTGATGTCCATGTGTAGAGTCGTCTCTTGTGTTGTTGGAAAAGAGTGTTTGCTATGACTAGCTTGTTCTCTTGACAGAACTCTATTAGCCTTTGCCCTGCTTCATTTTGTACTCCAAGGCCAAACTTGCCTGTTATTCCGATTACTCCTTGACTTCCTACTTTAGCATTCCAATCCCCTATGATGAAAAGGGCATCTTTTTTTGGTGCCAGTTCTAGAAGGTGTTGTAGGTCTTCATAGAAGCGGTCAACTTCAGCTTCTTCAACATCAGTGGTTGGGGCATAGACTTGGATGACTGTGATATTGAATGGTTTGCCTTGGATACGCACTGAGATCATTCTGTCATTTTTGAGGTTGTACCCCATTACTGCCTTTCCCACTCTCTTATTGACTATGAGTGCAACTCCATTTCTTCTAAGGGTTTCTTGCCCACAGTAGTAGATATAATGGTCACCCGAATTAAATTCACCCATTCCCGTCCATTTCAGTTCGCTGATTCCCAAGATGTCGATGTTCAATCTTGTCATCTCATGTTTGACCACATCCAACTTGCCTTGGTTCATAGATCTTACATTCCAGGTACCTATACAATATTGTTCTTTACAGCATCGGACCTTCTTTTCGCTTCCAGATACATCCACAGCTGAACATCCTTTCGGCTTTGGCCCAGCCGCTTCACTCTTTCTGGAGCTACTTGGAATTGCCCTCCGCTCTTCCCCAGTAGCATATTGGACACCTTCCGACCTGAGGGGCTCATCTTCCGGCGTCATATCTTTTAGCCTTTTAACATTGTCCATGGGGTTTTCTTGGCAAGGATACTGGAGTGGGTTGCCATTTCCTTCTCCAGTGGACCACATTTTGTCAGAACTCTCTGTCATGACCTGTCTGTCTTGGGTGGCCCTGCACGGTATAGCTCATGGCTTCACTGAGTTACGCAAGCCCCTTCGCCACGACAAGGCAGTGATCCATGAAGGGGTAGACAATTGCAAAATGCATTAAATTGTTTTATAATATAAAAAAAGTTTTCTACCTTTGAGTTCAATGCTTAATACTAAGGTTTCCACTGTATAGGTCCAAACCTCTGCACTTACAAATATATTTCATACCCTTTTGGGGGAAAGTAATTCATGTAACAGAGAAAATATTAAAGATAGGCTTTTTGAAAGAGATTCCAATAAAGATGCTACTCTAGTACAGACATCCATATTTTCATCTTGGTTTCATCATCACAAAAATATAGAAGCCACTCCCAGTATCTGATTAAGATTACTAGTGTTCCACTGAAAAAGGCTTGTACACCCCTTCCCTTGTAGACCAGGCCTTTGACATGTCTTGAAAGGATACTTTTGTAAGTGCCATGGGACAGTAAAAGACAGTATTCATTATGTCCTCCACTGCCCCATTTATAATCAGATCAGGGCCAAATTATTGATGGTAGGTGAATTCAAGGGCTCAGACTTTAAACAGTTGAGTGATCTTCCTACAGACATATTTCTAAATGTTAGTAGTCAGTTGCTACTTTTCTTTTGTTATCATTTAAACTTACACATTTTTAAGTTCTTACCATAACCCTGGCTTTATCTTGTTTTGACCTCTTTGTATCAAACACCTTTTTTATTATTTTATTTTATTGTTACTTTGTTTTATTGTATTTTATGCTATACTACAGTGTGATGACCTATGGTTACAACAATAAAACTTATTTACTACCTACTTTAATATTAAAAGGCATATTAAGATTTCAAACCCCATTTCAAAGTCATTTTCCCCATTTCGTTTCCTTTTAAGTCCTCTCATCCAATTTTTGGACTAATCTAAGCTGCCTTATTTTTGAGTCATTATGATCCTCAAGACACCATTTCATAAATTCTTCTTGTTGAATTCTTCATTAACATCTATTTTTTGCTACCTAATTCTGGCTTTTCAAGTTTCCAAAATCTGCAGTAATTATAAGTTATAAGATAGTTATAAGTTATAAGATAGAACTATCTTATAACAGTATATATTGACTCAGTATTAAGGTGACACCCCTCCCCCCTCCAATAACAGAAATGTATAACTGAGTGGAGACCCTGAAATCTTTAGCTGGAACCCATAATTCAGTCTCTGTAGCCTCATTTAGGCCTATTTCAATATTTCTACATACCACTAAAATGTTAATCAAAAGGGAGCTCTTCCGATTTCACCAGTCAGACATGATAAATGCCAGGTTTCCTCAGATCCATTATTTACAGCAAAGATCTGAAGTGCTAAGAAAGAAAAGTACAGTATTGTTGCTGTATTTGATCCACAGTTCTACCAGAACTTTAATGCCTTCCAGAAGATATCAGAAGTAATTAGCTCCAAGAAGAAGAAATCATTTATGAGACTTTGCAACAGTTTTAACTGGCTTTGACAAGGATGGATAGAGTATGATTCTACTGTGTTTATTTGGGTAAAAGGTATAGCTCAGTGATAGAACATATGCTTTGTACACAAATAGTTCCAGGTTCTTTTGGGAATTTTCAGGTAAGATTGGGAAAAGTCTCCATCTGAAACTCTGGAGGGCCACTTCCAAACATTATGGCCAATGGTGAGACTCATTTTATGGCAAAGTCCTATATTTTTAGTTTGCTTAAATTGCTATTCACTTCTTTATCCCAACAATGTTACTTTTACAAAATGCCAATTATTTTCCCTCACAATAACACAAGTTGCACTGAGAGATGATCACAAAGTTATGGACACAAGTAGCTCATGGCAAAGAAGGTTGTGATAATGTATTTCTCATTACGGATTTAATTTCTTTCCCACCTTTCAGCCTAGAAAAATATTGAAGGTAACTTATAACATGACAGTTATACTTTATCTTTGATATATTCCAGCAGAAACACAGAGAAGGGAAGAACCTTCTTAGTGTAGGGTGAAGGAAGCTTTCCTAGGTTACAGCAAGTCTCTATCATTAGTCAGTATCATTAACAGACAGTGATCAGTAATGAGCATGTTGAACTGAGACTGTGAGTTAAATTGTGCCAAAGTTTATCGTGGCAGGGATGTCAATTATATCTCCCAGCTTCTCGAAGAAGAAATGCAAGGCAAAGGATCATGCATCTGAGTTTTCAGCTGAGTTTGATCTTAAAGTCTAATTAAGCCATGCTGTATATGTATGTACAGTATATCTTGGAAATTCTGCCAGTGAGCTTATCACTGAGAGTCCAAGATCAAGTAGGCCAAGCAAGATCTCTCCTGGAAAATCAACAGCTAGGCAGGTTGGATCTGTCCCAAATTGCCCTGATTTCAGCTCTCAAAGACTAGTGTGGATCAATTTTCACAATACATTTCATAATATTTTATTTCAAAATGAATATATTCTGGGCTGTTTAAAATAATGATGTAGAGCCCAAAATTCCCTGTTCTAATTTCTGTGAAATTTGACATGCTTCTTCTATTTATATTTTTTCCAGATATTTAAAATTTTTATCCTGGTCTAATAAAACCAAACAAAAAGTTAAACCCATTAATCCACGTTTCCCATGAAAGAATGGGCTTCTAGTTACCAAATAAGGCGCTAAAATTCAGTATAAACACTCCTGGTTCCAAGTGGCCAGACTTTGCTGTTTTCCTTATACACCTAGAGAACTTCTTTTGTACAAAGTGTAACTGAGAGTATAAAATTGTTTTATAGTTGAAAAGCATATGACAGCTTCCCCCAGTCAAAAAAGCTTTGCAGTTGACTTCATTTTCTTCTAGTTTGGTGTTCCTCAATACCCTAAACAAATCATCCTGATGAGGGCAATCTGCCTCCTGAATGTGGTGTCACAGAAAAAGACCTCATAATGACAAAAATAATACCTATTTGATTCTTATAGCAATTTTTAATGATCATTTGGATCAAGGTCATTCTGCTTCAGCTACTTTAATATCTCTTCACAAAGGAGTTCCTTTGGATGACTCATTATCATGACAATGAAAAGAATTCTACAATATCTAGGCCTGAAAGCAATTATGGGGAGACATCCTTATTTTTTATGGACATTAGAACAATGTGAGGCTGGAAAAAGCAGCTTCAACAAAGGTAACTGAACTAGCATGTCACAAAAAACAAGGCTATTCAGATCTGTTCTCCAATATCGATAACATCACTATCATGTATGCATTTGTTTTCTTATTTTCTTAGGAAAAATACAGGGAAGAGACAAGAGTAGGAGAGATATAAAGAAATACAAGGTTTATAATGGAACTTAAAGTAGGTACAACACTGAATGTTTATGTTAAAGGTGACTTCTATTTTACTATAATGAGGAATACACTTTTATAGTTCAAATGAATTTGTTTCCTTCTCTCATTTTACTGAATTTACTTATTGTTAAACAGGGCAAAACCTGGATCAGAAGGAGTTACCTTTTGGTACCTACCCAAAAGTTATTAGGAATATATGCAGCATGATGTATGGCTTTTTGTTCGAAAGCAGCAGCAGCTCACAATATTATAAATATGAACTTAAGTGGCTGATCTCTGATTGTTACCATCAACTTGCATTATAACTAGAAATTACTGAACCATTCTCTTTTCCTTCAGCTTTCTGTAGACAATAACCAGTGAATCCGTTTCTCCAAGTAGTTTTGTTGTTTGCAATAGGGTTATAGAAAAAAACTGGATACTCAGGATAGCTTTTTCACATCGTGGTCCACTTCTGATCTGGCAGCTGCTAAAGATGGGGTAACTCTAATACAAAGACTGGATAAGTTCTTTGTACATTTTAGCAACAAGCAGGATTTGGAAGCAGAAGTCAGAGCCCCATTTAGCAATTTAAGGAGGAGGACCTGCAAAATAGATTGTGAAGTGGGAGAAGTAATACTTATTACCATTTAAAGAGGCAACCTAATAAAGCTGTTAAATCCAGAGTCTAAAATTACCATACTACACCTCTGCATTTGAGAAAGACTTTCCTGACAGCTGCCTGTGTAGATGGTAATTGAGAAAGCAAAAAGGTAGTGAGGAATAGTGACAGAGTTGATTGGGATCCAGGTCTCAGTTCTCCTAAGGAAACGTGTCTTTTGATGCCAGCTCTCTCATAGTTTAAATCTCAAAAATATATTTTATGCACACATCTGGTTCAAATTGTCTTTTTTCTGTGGTCAGTTCATCTGCAAGATGTCCATTTGTCTAGTAGAAACTGCTATCTTATTCACAGTACAGTAAGGCAGACTGAATTTGTCCCAAATTACACAGAGTCTATATAAATATTTCTCACTGCAATGTTGTCAATTTTCACTGCAAATTTCATTACATTTTGTTTCAAAACAAAAAATTTATGGGTGCTGCTTCTTTCAGCCTTTTTAAAAAAAAATGGATTATGCTTGAACAGGAACTTCTTCTATGTATTAAGAATGGCAACCTGAGAACAAGTAGAAGTTTTTTTAAAAGTGTTGCTAGCGTTATAAAAACTTTTATGATTTACTTGTCTTCCTAAGAGTTTACTGTACTAAGACAACTGCTATTTATATGGGAGAAAAAAATGTGTTTCAAAAATCCATATGAAGAAAATTGGAAAACATTGGGGGGTATGGTAGAATATGCTGATAGTGTCACTAAAAAATCTGCAGAAGAAGATGGAACATTTCTATAAGATTCATGACATTTCTTAGAGGATTTTCTTCCACATCTGAGTGCTTGTTCCCAGTAAAGCCACCAAGTGAAAGAGAGTCCTGCTTCTATTTGTCAGTGCATACGAGTCATACTGCTTTCCTTCAGTCTATAACAGAGACTTCTGTTGCCTCATTTGTTGCTTATTAGGAAATCAACATGGTTATGAGGGTTTCAATTATAAACCTATTAGATAGATAATTGACAGCATAAGTATAGTAATGTTTGATGGCATTTGTTTCAACTAAATATGTGGTTCGATGTGTTTAAGCAAGCAGAGCTGCTAATCAGAGCATAAAGAATTTCATAATTAGTTGCCTTTGAATGCTTCCATTGACTAAAAGGAAGTTGCATTTCAGTTGACATTCCTTTTTGTCTAGCAGCCACTTGGCTTGGTATCTCTTCTTCCTTTTCCTCTATAACATTTCTGAGTAAATAATTTTTTGTACTTTATTATTATTAGTTATAGTTATAAAATCACAGTTATATATCAGCAAAGACTACACTGTCTGTTTTTCATAAAAAAGTTATATATAAAAATTAATATAGTGTGATATAGAATTAGTTGAATATGCATGATTAGTTAACATGAAAAGATGTGTTAAGTTGTCATGTTAACAGTCACTTTATCATTTTTGTAAATTATACATGGTAATCAGTATTGCTTGAAAGAATAATATTGATACATAATAAAACTGTGTAAAGCATCTGTAACTATATTTTCTTTTAAACAAGATCATTGTTCCATTTTCTTTCAAGTTCCCATCTCTTAATTGATATATCATGCCAATAGTAAAGAAAAAAGAAAAAAAAATCCCTCTACAAATCACATGTGAACTTGAAACATTGGGTGGATACCAAAAAGTTATGCATATCTGTTGTTGTTGCTATGTTATTTTTTCAACAATTTTTTCTAGAAGTTGTAATGGCTTGCGGGGGGCAAATCTTGTTTTAGCAATCTTCTCTTGGTGTGATGGAATGGAATTATGAAGGCCAAACTCAGGGAGAAAAACATTTTCTTTCATCTCCTGAGGCGCAAGGGAGAGATAAGAGGATGAGACTGGCACCTCCCTGAGGAATTCACAATGTTGTGGCTGGCATTACTTGGGAACTGGGGTTTCAGTCTGGGAAGATTCTTGCTAGAGATTGTAGCTAATAAACATTGCTGGACTGAATTTACATGGTCTCTTGGAGTTCCTTGGGCTAGGCCTGACATCGATCTTCCCAGACTGAAACCCCAGTTCCCAAGTAATGCCAGCCACAACACTGTGAATTCCTCAGGGAGGTGCCAGTCTCATCCTCTTATCTCTCCCTCACGCCTCAGGAGATGAAAGAAAATGTTTTTCTCCCTGAATCTGGCCTTCATAATTCCATTCCATCACACTTGGCCAGCTAGATACACTACTGATTGGTGATCAGTAGTGGTGATCAGAATATGCTTCCAGGATCAAGGTGATCAAATGATTGATTTCAAAATGGTTTGGAAAGGATTGATAGAAAAACTAGAGTTGTACACAGATTCCTTCAGAATTTGTGAATTGTATCAGTAATGCAACATAGGGGACAAAAGTCATAGAACATGATCATATATTTTCAAATATCAACTATATCTATTTTCCCTTTTCTCCTAAAACTATTTGTTATAGCTCCTTGTGAGGCCCTCACCTTGCCTTTGAAACCCAAATAATTCTGCTTTTTCTATAATTTCAATGTTTCTTCATGGCAAGATGTAGATTCCAAAGACCAAGGAGCTACATGGTCAAGTTATGCCAGTTCAAAACCTGGCAAACACAATAATACCAATAACAGCAATAACATTTCTGGAGAAGGTCGTTTTCTACTTCTGTTACCTGGTTTTTTTAAAAAAAAAATAAGTCCATGGTTTACTGCTTTACTCCCAGATAGCCTAAACAAACTATTTTTTTTTTTTAAAGGGGGTTGTCTTCTTTTTAAAAAAGTTTCTGCAAGGTTTTGAACCAGAGAAGCTCTTAACCAATGTACTCATTCTTATTACTACAGAACCTATTTGAGCACATGAAATGTGTTGGCTTAGTTGAAGGGGCAGTCCTTCCTCTGCAAGTCTCAACTCAACATTTACCTCTTGCTTCTTTCTAATCCAATTGAACCAGGTCTCACACAATATCTACATCTTAGTACCAGGTAGAAGGCAATTGCCCTAGACTAGTTTCTTTGTGGATAATGCCAGTCTGACCTTGAGGACGTATTTCAATTTCTGGGGATGCTGATCAACCTGAACAAATTTGTCTTCCTTCTAGCATTAAAGACATTTACTCTGTATAATAGACAAAAGACCAAATCTGTCTAGGATGGGATACTAAACATTTTCCATGTAATTGGCACCTGCTAATTCACAGTAGGAAAGATTTGCTTTTTTCCCTTGCAGGCTAAACACTTTTGATCTCTCTCTCTTTTTTTCCCCCCTTCCCTGCACTAATGGGGGCTATCAGTTCAGTGTTACTTTGACTTACTGAGCCCTGGTTAATTCTGACCCTCTAAACTTCAGTGGAAGAATTGTGGTATTTTGTACTTTAATGTGGCATGAACTGAAAGTCAACCTTCTTTTAAGCTTTGAACTGAACAACAAAAAAGGATTCACTTTTTTCTTAGTAACCTTTTGCTACATGAAGTGATAAATGGCAATGGGCAATTCAAGGCTCTTACATTTTTGTCCATCTAGCTATTTTGAAAATAGAAGAGCAAAATTACCCTCTAAAGTTTCCATTCTGAAGAGAATAGAAGGCAATGGTTATATTTTAAAACTTCATGATATAATCTAAAGCACACATTTTTTTTAGAAAGAGGCTACTGATTTTTATTTTTAGAACTAGATAAAACCAAGGCTTCTATCATTCATAAGAGGAAGGAAGGAAGGAAGGAAGGAAGGAAGGAAGGAAGGAAGGAAGGAAGGAAGGAAGGAAGGAAGGAAGGAAGGAAGGAAGGAGCCTAACAGCACAAACTTTGGGGTTTATATGGAAATGTTCCATTATGTTCACTGAGATTTTCTTCCAGGAAAGTTTATATAGAGCTAAGAATCTATTCATACAATAAATATCATATTTATACAAAAAACTCCAGGTTCTCAGTCATGCACCCATGTGAACAGATTTAGTGTGCATCTGTTGCCATCCATATAAAGGGTTGTTTGGATTACGGATTAATTTTATACATTCATTTACCCAAGGATGTTTGCTACCGCTTATATGAGAAAAAATATGTGAATCAGTCTGAAATGTGTTCCTCTTATCCCTACAAGGTTTGAACAGCTTTTCACATAAAGTTTATTTTAAAAAAAATAGGTGAATTTGCAATTGATCCTAAATAATGTTTTAGAATTTTAAAGAGAGATTAAATTGTTTGGATAAGGCCAACAATATTTCTCATTAACACATGCATGCATCTCCTGTAGGACTGATGAATCTGCCAAAGTCTGTTTTGAACAGCTTCTTAAGATAATTCTGCCTGATTCTTCTTTAATTTGTTCTTTTTAATCTGCATGAACATTTGTATGCATCTTTCCCAGTATCCTTATTTTCCCAACATACATATTGTTTGCATACACTTTTAGTTGTGAACTACATTGCCATGTTTGAGAGAGTATGGATATATATTATTTTGCATTATACATTAACATGTAATGTAATATGTAAGTATTGGAACTATAATTTAGTAAGTTTGTATAAAAATATGAACAAAACAATTTATTGTTGATCTCCAATACTGTACTTGCAGTGAACTATATCCAAAATGAAATTTAATAAATTTGTTGATAAATCTACAATTCTACCTTTGTTCAACAAAATTTCCTTTGATATTTTGAGAAAGAAAAATAAGAAATCTGCATCATTAGAGAAATTTCTTAGGATAAAGGCTCATGCCTTCATTCCCAGTATAGTTAGAACTATATCCCTATCTAGTTGATTAAAATATTTGAGTAGATTTTCTTTAAAAATTAACTGTCCTTAACAGGGGAAAGCTGCATAAAACTGAACTTCTAAATTTCTTTCACAAATCTCTAATTATCTTATTTTAATTACATAAATATTATATTAACGCCATTTAGACCTAACAGGTGTAAGAAGGCATACACACACATAGATACACAAAGTGTATATTTAATTTAGCCCCACAAGTTCCTAATCAAAATTTCCTACATTGGATGAATGTGTGACGGACACCCAATCTAACCTGACATTGTGCAACTGATTGACACTGTGGACATCAACCAGGGTTTCGTGCACTGGCAATGCCCATGAAGGCTGCTTTCTATACAAGCAGGTACTTTCTGGTCCCACTTTTCACTCCCTTCCCTTTTTATAAAGGAAGATTGTGATAGTATCTTAACCTTTGTTGGTTTTCCTGGAAGCAAAACTTCCCAAATTTGCTTCCAGTGGAATCTGTAGTCAATTTTCGTTATATCCATACTAAAAAATAAAGTTACCCTCAAGTTGAGTTCAACTCCTTGATACCACATAGACAGACCTATGCAGTTGTCTTGTACAGGAGAGTTTCCCACTGACTTCTGGGATGTTTTGTAAGTATCATGGATCCTATGTTTGAGAGATTACAGGTAAGAGGTGATCTATCTCTGCTATCACCAACTTCTGGACAAATAGAACAAAGAAGATCATATGGCTCACCCTAATGTCCAATGGACTTCCAGAATCAGGTTATTCTCTGGTCTGACTCGTACGATACCATCAAACATAGCTTTTAGGCAATCTGTATTGTCTTAGTAGTTGCTTCCATAGCTTATATTATGATTTGCTCATTTTAATAAAGAACAGTATCATGACTGAATTTCTCAAATTTCATCATTCCATTTAAAACACACACACACATAATCAAGTGACTATGGAAAATCAGCATATCAACCATGAAATGAGAAAATAGGAAATGCAAGGTATTTCAACACTTATTGGCTCTAGGAATTGTTAAACACAGCAAAAAAAAATAAAAATAAAAATCAGCAATACAGAGCTTATAAGGTATCAAGAAACTTCAGCACTTTTATAATGAAAGTTGAAGCTCCCTTTAGGCTTTATACCACATAGATATTTTATGTCTTTGCATTGTATTTCTAAATTATTTTGCCAGTGGCAGGAAATTGCATTTTCTGGATGTTTCTTTTCCTACGCTTAACATACAAATCATATTCAGCTCAAGAAAAATGCCACACTCAGGATTCCATATATAATGTATTATATAATTCAGGAAATATAAGTCCAATGTAGAAAAATACAAGATATTACATTAGAATTAAGCTGCAGATATTTGACTATATATATATAACATATTTCCATCAACATATCGCAAAAGACAAGGCGCCAAAGGAAACTTGCAAAGTCTTGCTGTGACAGCTTGTCAAATAGATAATTAAAAACCTAGCTGGTTTTTAATCAAATATTATTGATATTTTATGTTGAAAAGTATAGCAACTTCACGCAGGTAGGATTTCTTAGTGGTAATGACTATTTTTTTCCCTCCAGAAATTTGGTCAGTTCCTACATGTACATCTTCCAGGTGTCTATTAGAAATTTTGCTTGCCCTGTACAAAAACAGTATGTACAGGTTTGTTTTTGATATTTTTTTGTACTTTTAAAACTGAACATAACATTTTATTTGCCTCAATGGTCATAGTAATAGCAGGATTTCAAACTAGCCTTTTTCTTGGATATCCATGTCATTTTCTTATTTGCTGATTTTATTTAGTTTCTGATGTCATTCATGCCCAAATGGTGCATTCCAGTTTTTCGCCATTGAAAGGTTCTTCCTTCTTCCTCCTGCCCCCCTCACCAAAATCACAGAACAATCCTCTATCAATTTTGCTTTATCTGGTAAGAATTGTGATTTTTATCAGGAGGAGGATACATAAGAATATATTTCACTGTCACTGATTTTGCTGACACAGTAGGTAGGGTTTTGAGGGGAAAGAAACAATTCTTTGACTAATAGAAGTGAATATGTGTAGCTCAGGGTTGAACTGTGGAGTTTTTGGGGTTCTCTGAGCTTGGTTGTTTTCTTGCAATCGTTCCTTTATTTATTTATTTATTTATTTATTTATTTATTTATTTATTTATTGCATTTTTCAACCGCCCATCTCCCCCCAATGGGGGAACTCTGGGCAATTCACAATAAACATTAGAACATAAAATATATAAACACATAAAACCTTAAATTAAATTAACATAACTAAAAAGAAGAAAGAGAGACCAAGGGGATGAAAACCTGAGGCTGAAGGATGAGGCCTCTATAGGGCTAACCATCCTCATGGTTGAGGAATTCTCACCCCACCCCAGGCCAGGTGGCAGAACCAGGTCTTCAAAGCCTTATGGAAGGCCAGGAGTGTAGGGGATAAACGCACCTCCAGGGGCAGGATGTTCCAAGAGGAGGGGCAGAGAAGGCCCGCCTTCTGGACCCCGCCAGTTGAAGTTCTTTCACTGTGGGGGTCTGAAGCATGCCCTCTCTGTGTGATTGGGTGGGACGGGTTGAAGTCATAGGGGAGAGGTGGTCCCTTAGATAACCTGGTCCCATGCCATGTAGGGCTTTAAAGGTGATAACCAACACCTTGAATTGGACCCAGAAGCAAACTGGCACCCAATGCAGCTCGCGGAGCAGAGGTGTTATATGGGCCTCCTTGGGGCACCAACATTACCTGGCTAGGTAACATCTTCACTGCTAGAATGCAATGGGATTTGCTCTCTCTTTATATATTGCTAGTGTTGGTGGGGGTGGGGTTTTTGTTTTGTTCTATTTTTTCCTCTGGTAGTTCCTTGATTAAGGTATTGTTTACTGCTTGTGTGTCTGGTGGTAATCTTGGTGTTAATCTCTGCTTATCTGGGTGATGATTGCTGGTAAGGAGATGTTCTGATCTTTTGTTTTCCTTTCTATTGTCTCTTTTGAATAGTGTGTAGATGTTGTTTATCTCTATGTGCCTGTTGATGGCTGCCTTGTTTGAATACCAAGCTTTAAGAATTCCCTTGCATTTTTGGATTTAGCTTGGTCCAAGATCCTGACAGGTTCCCAGTTGAAGCTATGGTTAAGTCCATCCATGTGTTGTGAGATTAAAGAGTTTTCATCGTGTCTTCTGACTGCTAGTTGGTGTTCATGGATGTGCTCTGCAAGCCTTCTGCCTGTCTGTCCTACATGGTGGTTGTTACAGTCCTTACACTGTATGTTGTAGATGACTCCTGTTTTTTTTTTGCTTCTTGGGCTACTGGGTCTTTTGGTTAGCTTAAGATTGAAGCTGTGTCTCCAATATTAGGATCAGAAATCAGAAATCCTCAGATTGTTCAAGGTAACAGATATGCAACCTTAACCTCCAGGAATTTGTCAAGTCTCCTTTAAAGCTGTTCACATGAAAGGTCTTGTGGAAGTGAATTCCAAAAATTAATGATACATTCCAATGATCATCTTCATTAGTTGACCCTGGGTTCTAGTCTCAGAAGAAGGAAAGGAAAGCTTTATATTCATGTTCTAAGCTAGCTCTCTAACCATTGTAACTTTTCCTCCTAAGAGCATTGTTGTTCCAAACCTTAATCAGCTTGGATTGCTTTTTTCTGCAGTTCTACAATATTTTCTATATGAAGTGACAAGCACTGACACACCATAGATTTTCATAGGCATTATGTTATTACCAGTTCAATTTTTAATTTGTTTCCTAGAGATCTCCAACATTGTTTTCATTTGTTTAAATAACAACCATAGGCTAAGACAACATTTCTTTGAGCTATACAATCTCCTTTAAGAAAGTAGACAAAATAATGCTCACATCAATCAGTTACATCATACCTGACATCAGTTTATTATGATGCTATGATTATTTTGTTCTTAATGTGAGTCACATTATTGACTGTGTGATAACTAATTTGGAAGGACTTATGTTTTGAATGTTATCGCTATTCAGATTTTATTTTTTAAAGATGAACAAGATATGCTTCAGTTTCCAACTGGTTATAATAAAACAAACAATCCTAATTTAAATAGATCTCCTTAAACATCCAAACCAGAAAAAGGCAAAAGCATAGCAAGTGTGCTTATGGAAGCTGAATTGTCTTGAAAGTGTTGAATATAAAAATATAGTTCCTAAGGTTTTTTTTTTTAAAAAAATAGGAGTGTTGTGGAAATGTCTGGACAAGACTCTTACAGGAAGTGTAAGAACTAAGTTATATACAATTCTCATGGTTCTTTAGAATTACCTTTCTTTTTTCATGCACTTGTCTAAGGACAAGAAAAGTCCTTCTATGAGAATGTTTTGTGGCTTCTGATTACTTTATCTGATGCTGTGAAAAATAAGTACGCACAGAAGGTTTTATATATACAAAGAAGATTACAGTGATGATTGAAAATTGTTGATGCTTTAAGTCTGAATAGGTTAGATCTCAGCAATGTTAAAGTCTGTATGGCCTGCTCTGCTGGGCAGGAGCTCTCCTGAACTCCTTCAGAGGATTTCCCATCATCCGTTTTCTATTATTATTATTATTATTATTATTATTATTATTATTATTATCAGCATCAGCATCAGCATCAGCATCAGCATCAGCATCAGCATCAGCATCAGCATCAGCATCAGCATCAGCATCAGCATCACCAGGGCTTGAAAGTATAACCTTCTCAAGTATAGCATATGTTGTGTTACTCAGCTACGATCCCTCTTTGTAGACTTACACACCTCTATAATAGTGGTAGACACTGAACTGTCTACCATCTGTTTCTATAAATGAGCAATGCTGGAACTCTGTGTGTTCTGAATATATTAACCATCAATCAAAAACAAAAGGACATTTTGCTAACATAAGAAAATAAACGTTTTATAGATTAAAAATGCTGTTTGCATTGCTTCCTTCCTTTTGTTTTGCTGAATTGTGCATTATGTTGAATTTGCTATGGCATTTAGAATTTGAATATTATTTAGAACTGGAATGTGAGGTGGTTTATTGCTAGATGAATCCCTTTATCTTAATAATGGAGTAGATAATAACCTTGAGCTAGAGGTACAACACATTTAAATATCTCATTTCAAATCCAACAGCATCCAACTGAATCCTTTAAAATTAAAAGTAAAATATACTTATTTCTATATGCTAAAATAATAAATGCATGTCACTTCTTAATAATAAAAAAATTATCTGAAAATTTAACCATGAACTTTACCAATTTTCAAAGCACTATCAAAAGCCAACACTTTCTCGGAGGGGGAGGAAAGGAGAAGGGGCACTGGGGATTTGTACATTTTCCAGGCTATAATCTTATGGCTGTGGTTCCAGTAACCATAGGAAAGATCAGTTGAGCAACTTTTTTGAGGGAGGGCACACCAATAGGGAGGACTGGTGGGTAGGTTTAACACATAGGCTCGATATCTCATTTTCTCTTTTACATACCACACACACACTCATACACACAATTACTGTCCCCCCCCCCCCCGCTTCCCACTGGGGGAGAAAGAAAGGCTCTAAACTGTGAGATTGAAAGACTGTGGGTTTTAAACCCCCCAAATCTGGAGATTTTCCATCTTTAACTCTACATGAGGGTGCACTTCTCCAATCAGAATTGATGTGTAATTCGGGGGTCTACCTGGATTCACAACTCCTGTTCAAAGAACAGGTACCAGCTATGGCTATGACGACCTTTGTACAGGTTTGTCTGGTGTACCAACTGCACTGTTCCTAGACTGGGAGGTCTGGCTCATGATGATCCATGCCGTGATCACCTCCTGCTAGGATTACTGTAATGCGTTCTACATAGAGCTGCCCTCACATTTGGGAGCTGCAGCTGGTTCAAAGTGGTGTGAGCAGTTTTTGTGTTTCTCATTATGCCCATATAACACCACTGCTCTGCAAGCTGCACTAGCTTGCAGTGGGTTTCCAAGTATGATTCAAGGTGCAGGTTATCAACTATAAAACCTTACATGACATAAGATCAAGCTATTTGTGGGACTGCCTGTCTCCCATTGTCTCTGCTTGCCCCACCACATTTAGCAGGGAAGGCATGACCCAAGAGCAGTTTGGTAGGATATTGGGATCACAATTGTTTTTTTAGGAAAGAATTACCCTTCTATTCCCTCCTTCTCAACAGAACCACTGGTAGCAAAGAGAATGACTCTGAAATAGTTGTGCAGTGCAGTGGAAACCCAGGTTCCATGGTGAACCACAAACAAGGCTGTTGGGGCCATATGTGCATCTATATTCAGTTGAACCCAATATTGTTTGCTCTGTATATGGGGGCTGAAGCCAACAAGACCAGAAGTAAAGACTCAAAAACCAGACAAGGCAGTTATCAGTAGAGTCCTGCTAGGTTGGACTGGCATATAACCGTAAGTAAGTAAGTAAGTAAGTAAGTAAAACATTGTCCAAGCGTCTTCAACATCCAGGGCTGAGAAATGGGCAGCAAAGTCCATTACTATGTAAGGATGGACGAAAAAGATCCAAGTATAGACCCTGATATATACAGTAAATGTGACTAGATTCCTAGATTCTGCAGTAGCTGATCTTTGTTGTTGTAAGAATGTACTTCACATCTGCAATACAAACAATACTGTATCTATCTGATCTTTCTAGGCCTTAAATCATCCTCTGCCAGGCTTGAGTGTGCCTGTTCTTGTTCCTAGAGAAAGATATATCACCATGCCAAGGGTGAAACTAAGACTAACTTGTGGCTCTGGCAGATAGGCTCTTCTCACTCTTTACTACTGGACAAATGCCAAGGATTGAACCTGATATGAATGCTCTGCATGAAAAGTATATCTGCCATCACTGTTATGGGTCTCCTCCAGAAGCAGGAAAGCATCTGGGCCAGAACTTACAACAGGATGGGGAGGAGGAAGAGAAGGATGGAACAGGAGAGTGATGGAGGAGGCTAACACCATGGAAAAGGGAAAACAGTCTAAATGGAGGATTTTAATTTTAGTAGCACGTCAACTGAATGAAAAAGAGATTGAAAAGTAAAGTAAAAAATAGATGGTTTAATGTTTCAGTGATAGTTCTGAGGTTAATATTCAGTTAAAAATAGATTTTATTGTTTCCTAGGCACTGACAGTAAAAGGTTCACTCAAAAACCTTCAAATCTTTTGAAAAGAAAACTTTAAAAAGAATTAATGGAACTTCTGATCATTGCCACCTTCTAGCTGATCTATTAATCATTCATCCTCTTTTCAATTCTTTTCTCATAATTTTGGTTCTCAAGAAATGTACTAGAAAAGTAACATGCAGATTTCTTCTCCTCCTCTTTAAAATGCCCATTCTAATGGGTAAAGCATTGGCAGACTCAGCGTAGACAACTGGGAAACTCATGATGCTACATTCCCAATATATCTTGAGAGTGAAGATAAGTCTAGCATACTTTCAATTCATACCAAAAAGTAAACTGGCTTAATACAGATACTGTTTCCACATTAGCATTCTCTCTCAGTCTTATTTTTTCTTCATTAAGGGAGGGAATCAAATTTGGACCTGGCATATGGCAACCATCCAGAGATTGGGATATAGAAGAAAGTGCTGAACTGAAGAAAATAAAAATGACCAAATGGACCACAGTTCAAATAACATGGTCAATTCTATTTGGCCACTTACTGGTCAAATAATAATTCTTCAACAGTAGTTGAGCAGGCCTACATTACCATGGCCTATATTTTCATACCTTCATGGTTGGGAAATACAAAATTATTTTAAACATTGTTTGTATTGCTTTAGTATAGAGAAAGGGAGGTAACAATTACAGAAAAGAAACAAATGAAAAAATATACATAAAAGCAGCTCTGTTTTAAACATAGTTTAACAGTTTAACATAGTTTAATAGTTAACAGTTTAACATAGTTTAATAGTAACAACAGTTAAACACTCTGTGATAAACATTCTGACCACACAGAATAATATTGATAGATCTTTTTATTAAAGAGTGAAGGATAAAATTAATCAAAGAAACAGCTCAGCCTAACAAAATGGCTTCTGATATGCTTTAATGCCTAGGAAAATGCTTCAAATACAAGATACAAACAGCTTACTAAGGGTCTGAAACTGCAAACTCAGGAGCTAGTTACTGGAGAAGAAAACGTATGAAAAGAGTATTTTTTGACTGTCAACTCTATGCCCCTTTTAGGCTTAGATATTTAACATCCCTAGTTGAAAGAATAGCCTACTGGAACCTGAACTGCAGATTATCCTATTTCCTCCTGGGCTTTAGCACATACTGTACATTGTGAGCAGAGTTGCTAAGTTTATAGACAAGGCAGTTCAGTTAAGAACCCATTATACTGAATAGATTGGGGTTTCATGCAAAGATGATGTATTTATCTGAACGCTGATTCTTTGTATTTGCCATATATGTATTTTATTATTGTATTTTCTTTTATCTATTTTACCCTTGAATGAGATCCTGTATTTTACTTTTCTTTTCTTTGACATGGTCATAAGACTAATCAATTAATAAACTACTACTAAAAGAGTTTTTTGTTGACTTAATATCTTCTAAAGATAATAAGAAACATACTTGCACCTGATCAGGAAAGGGCTCAGTGGTTGCCACAGTGCTGCTTCATTGATCTTTCAGAGATCAAAACGGATCTGATGAACTCCCTGTTGTTGAAGAACTGTTCTCATTCAAAAGAAGCAAAGGGACAGATTTTTATTTTCTTTGTTTTCTCGAATTTCTAATTATTAGTTGAAAGACATCACAAAGCAGTAATTTAAACAAACAACAAACTGCAGAGTTTTCGGCTTATCAGTTAAGAAATAAAACAGACAAAAGAGAGTTATCTAAGTTTGCAGTTAAGCTCATTTTCATACCACCAGAAGTACCAACATCCTTATTCCTGCTTCATGTGATGAAATAAATGACCAAGGTTTCCTGGGGTGAGGTAATTTTTATTACCTGAAGTGACTAAGTGTCAGCCTGAGTTCACTATGCCTTCATTTATGCATTTTCATTTCTAATAGCAGAACTAATATAATTTAGTTAAGAGGAACCTCTATTAGGTTTTGAATAATTTGGAAATGAAGATTCATTTGATTTTCTTAGGGTAGCATATCTTGTGCATTGGGCTTTAATGAAAAGTAGACTCCTGGTGGATGTCTTCCATCTGAGTGAGACCCTGGTCTAACACCTGAATGCACCCATAGCTAGAGGTCGGCATTTCAGTTTTCTTCAATGCCTCCAATGTAGGCATCAATAAACACGGTTGGAAACTGAAATTGCCTGCTAATTCTGTGGAAGCCTGTGGCCACATTATTGGTGCTCTGACTTCAGAATATTCTGTTTGTACTAATTCCTGATGCCCAACTGAAATCTTACTGTTAAATACGCCATGCTGTAATGCAAGGCTCAAATACGTAGCCATTATTTTCTTTTTCTTTTTAAAACACATAGAAATGTCAATTCTTCCAATGTTTCTGTGCAGCAAAAATGATAACTATAAAGCCAACTAAAATGACAAATGTGTTTTCTATTTATGTTAGTCTGAAGATGTAATAATATTTTCCTTGGCATTCTTTAGCAAGCTCTTTAATAGTTGTACATGATTGAGTTTAACAATAGCCATTTAAAGAGGACTTTTGAGAGGAGTGAAGCTTTTTCTTCAGCTAGTTACTGAGGGTTATTTAAACAACAATAAGCAGTTAAGTCGAAAATACATTTGTACTTGCATTGGACTACTGGATAGCTACATAATATATATTACAATATTTGGGTTTTGCTTCTTCCTGAAGTGAAAGAGTTTAATTGGGTTAAAGAATTCCAATTCCTATATGTAGATATTAAACTCACGTGAAAGATCCATAACTTCTTTCTCAAAAAAAAAAAAAAGACATTTAAAAATGAAATATCTTCAATTTGATACCCTCAGCTTGATTAAGAACCAGTTAATTACACATCAATATATTTTAGTTTATTTTAGTAGTATGTATTATCCTTAAAAATTACTATAGAAAACTAAGCCATTCTTTGCTTTTTCTGAAAAAGAGAGAAAAGGAGACATCCTAGGAAAACTAAGGTTTGTGCAGTCCAAGAATTATTATTCTGGCATGAAGCCAGAAGTTTTATATTTTGGCAGCTATCAAGCTGATTAATTTTGTTCTCACCAATTTTGCTGATATTTAAACAATTTTTCTACATTTTTCTGTACATGTAATCCTCTTTTTGTGGATTTTTTTTTCCTGAAAAGCATTCTTATTTTCTTAATTGGTTTATCAAGAAAAAGGAGGAGGAGGAGGAGGAGGAGGAGGAGGAGGAGGAGGAGGAGGAGGAGGAGGAGGAGGAGGAGGAGGAGGAGGACAGAATTGACCTGCTTTAAACCATCTTATTATGAAATTAAAACATTTAGCAGTTTTTCAACATGGGATATATAGTTATCAATTTACCCTTCCTTTAGTTCCAGTCAGACTGATTGGTCCATGATGTGAGTCACTGGGAGAATAAAAGGAACAAAGACAAGCTGTAGTTCTCCCCAGAGTAACAGATTAGACATGGTGTGTTTTCTTAGCAGTCTCTTTCCACAAAGATATAGCAAGAGGATGGATGAAGCAACAATTTATTCTACAGACTGATGGAAACCGTCTGCTGTTTCCTGCTTGTTTCTTGTCTATTCATGTAGGATAAGGGGAAAAACAGGCTTATGCAATTTATAAGCTTTTTAGCCAAATGTAGTCATTTAAAAGGTAATGGAAGATATATTGATTGGAAAACTGATGCACCATTTAAACCATGGCAAAAGTATATATCTAAATTTGTGTGGCAGGGGAAAAAACCACAAGTTAAATATAAGGTGTTACAGGATGCAAAGGAAAGAGGAGGATTGGGTTTACTGATTTGAAATTGTATTTTGCAGCTTGCTCTTTGGTTTGGATGAAAGAGTGGGTGCTGCTGAGAAATAGAAGGCTATTGGAGATAGAAGGACACAACCTGAGATTTGGGTGGCATGGATATTTGTGGTAAAAAATCCACAAAAAATTTTAAAAATCCACAAAAAAATTAAAAAATAATTATGTTAGATGTGCCATAATGAGAATATGGAATATATACAAACCCAGGTTGTGCCTGAAAACACCTTTGGCTCTCAGCACAAGAAGCTTTATATAGATGAGAAATAATAGGCAAACACAAATGGCTAACTTGTTGTGAGATGTTAGAATGTTGTCAAGGGGAATACAAGGTAAAATGAACTGGTGGCAGAGGGTCATAGTTGCGAATGGTTCTCTTATTTACAGTTATTTGAAAGATTTAAAGTAGAAAAAAGTGTTTATGGTTTTGAACATTGTAAGACTGAGTTTGAAATAGAATTGTGTACAAATGATGAATTGCTAAAATGCATAAACTTTTATTGAAATTTGAAACAGAAGAACAAGTGAAAGAATGTACGATAAAGTGAGCTAAAAACTTTGGTTATAATATATAGATGGAACAATGGGAAAAGATGTGATTGAAAGGATTGAGATTTACACTATGTTACAACCTTAAAGGGAATGGTTATAAAATGATGTACTGTTCGAATACCATATGTCACCAGAGAAATTGTTTAGAATGTATAAAAGCACTTCAAATTTATCTTGGAAATGTGAACAGCAAGAAGGGACATTTTATCATGCTTGGTAGATGTGTAAAAAAGTCTAGAAAATTTTGGATTCATGTACCTAAATTGAGTCAGAGGATCTTAAAGATTAATATACAATTGAGACTAGAGGGCTTCCTTTTGGGATTGATGGACAATTAGAAAAAAGTCTTGGAACTTTTGTTTTTGTATATGATAACTGCACAAAGATGGAAAGATTTAGCAATATCTACAATGGAGGAATGGTTGGTGAAGATGATGGAACTTGCTGACAAATTGACTTATTTGATTAAAGATGTTATTTATGTATATTGCTGACTGTAAACCCCTTATGGGCTTTTTGCATGAAACAGAAAAAAATGAACTTATGATTTATGGTTTTGATAGATTTATGGATTAGACAAGATAGATTATAGAAAGAAGAGAATCATGTTGTAACTTTAGAGAATGAGGTAAATTTATAACTGTAATTATAACTGCTGGAAAGAAGATCGGAAGCCACTTCATTGTATCTTTTTTGTTTCTTTTCTATTTTTCTTTTTTCTTTTTTTTCCTTTCTCACACTTTTTGCTTTCTCTTCAATTTTTTTCTTTTTTCTTCATTACTTTATATTAGTTTGCATATTTTCATTTTTAAAAAATTAAATAAAATTATTTTTTAAAAAGGAAGATGCATTGATGAACAGCTGTAAATCAAAAGAAGATTAAGGGGCCAACACATCTGAACCAGAGATCATTCTGAGATATATGGCCCAGAGAAGGTTATATGTTAACATCTCAATGAGTTTTTTTTATCACTGTTTGCATGTATATAATCAATTTCATTTCAAGAGACAAGTGAAAAATGTGACAAGTAACATTAGGTCTTTCATATTTCCAGCCAGAAGAAAGAAAGAAGAATTCTGGTATCCATAACTCTAATCAAGGCATGTTAAAGTAATGATAGTGACAGTTCTAGACTCATAATTCAGGATATTATGATGCCTTTAACTTTACCCAAGGCGAGAGAATGAAGCTACATGATCACTATGAAAGTAGCCAGCTGTTTTATGCCTGTGGTCCCTTTAGATCAATATTGCATATATTGTCTTGGTGGTTCTCCAAGTTTTCAGTCAGGAATTTTCTCCAGACCTTCCTGAAGATGCAAAGGTTTAAATATGGGTCCCTTATGAGAAATAATATGCTCTATTACTAAAAAAAACTTTAAAATGATAAGATAAAAGGAATGAATGCTCAGATTTTAGGAAAAAAGTGTAGAAAAAGCAAGCACTTTAGCTGGTCATAAAGGGAATAACTTTAGTAGGAAATGCAGAAATGGAATTAAAATCCCCCTTCCCCCAAAAAGACCAAAAAAAAGTTATATTGAGGGAAAAACTCAACTTGGTTGAGGGTATGGCAAAATGAAAATATCTACTACTAAACAATTCATTAGCTAATAGTTATTGTATTTTATATGCTTGCTTGCTTGCTTGCTTGCTTGCTTTATTTATTTATTCATTTATTTATTTATTGTCATTTTTATCCTACCACAATCACAAAAACTCTCGGCAGCTTACAAGCAACAGCAACAATATCTTATAAATACTATTAAAACGCCAAAATAATTCATGGTGTCAGACTCTAAAAACCTCCAGAAAAAATGGTTTTCAACTTTTTTGGAAAGGCAATGAAGCTGAGGACAAATGAACCTCCAATGAGAGGTCATTCCAGAGTGCCAGCTCTATCACTGAAAAACAACACTTTTGGGTTTAGGGTCCCTGATTTCCTGACAATAGGAGACAATCAGCTGCTTCTCCTGGCATGATTGAAGTGGTTGGGCTGACCCTTGTAGGGAGGTATGGTCCTGCAGGTAATTCGCATCAAGTCATAGATTAAAACCAGCAGGTTAAATTGTACCCAGTGCAATTTAGGTGACCAGTGCAGAGCCTGTAAGACAGGTGTAATATGTGCCCACTGTCAGTACCTGTGAGTATCTGAGCCACCACTTTGGACCAACCTATGTTTCCAAGTGGTCTTTAAAGGCAGTCCCATGTAGAGTACATTGCAATAGTCTACTTAGGTGGTAAAAAGGGCATGGGTCACTGTAATCAGATCTTCCAGCAGCCAAAGCTAGGCAAGGCCCTCCTGGCCACAGCCTCCATCTGCTGACCCAGCAGGAACCACAAGCCTGGAAGAGCTCCACATTATGGACCTGCTCCTTCAGGAACAGTGCAACCTATCCAGAGACAAAACACACATGTTCTTATGATTTATATTTAATTAAAACAGTTTTAACTATCTGTATTTTAGAAACAAATGGACAAACCTGAATTTGGAAATTGTAAAATGTAGATAGAATTGAAAAGCAAAGCTCCACTATTACTCACCTGGCTGCTTCATGTTAAGTTATGGTTTGATTATATCATTACATTAATAGTATCTAGTATCTATTGATACTTTTTATTTATTTTAATGTATTCTGTGCTACCTTGTAAGTCATAGGATTGAAATGGTATAAAAGCATCTATATACATAGATACATGCATATACCCATCTAAGGATTTTGTCCCTAGAGGAATCAGTGACAGAATAAACCCCTCATAGGCAAATCCAATTATCATCCCCCACTGATAGAATTAGGAAGGTCCATTTAGGCCCATTCCTCAGTGCAGACTCCAAATTAAAGCATTCCTTACTGATGCTTGCTAGCCCCTCTGCAAAGGAGAGCCCATCATATCAACATTAATTAATTCCATTAAACTGCTGATAGAAAGGTAGATACAGAGATAGATAGATAATGACTAAAAATAATCATGACTAGAGCATGTTTAATTCTGCAATTACCTGGAAACTACTGATACATTAGAGGGAAAACAAGAATCACCAACATAAATAAATGCATACAGTATTTATAATAATGGCTTGTTTCAACAAAGCAAGTTAGGAAACTGTCCAATTCTGTATATTCTGGCCACATATCTAGGCCTTGTTTAAATTTGTCAAATATCAAATAAACTAGCTATTTAATCCTCTGACATACAAAATAATATAAAAATTATACCACTATAAACCATAAATTATTTTTAAAAAACAATAGTGGGAAGTTGTAGAATTATGTTCTAATTATCAAGAGCTGACAGCATGGCTTTAATAATAATTCATTATCAATGAGCAACAACAACAACAAAACCAACATCTTTCAATTCTCTTCTATTCCTAGGATAAATGCTGTGGGTTTTAAAAAGTATGTTAATACGGGGAACATCCTAACGCAAAGCTGCTTAATTAATTAGTAATTGATGCCTTAAGTATTCCCTTTTGTTTAGCATTCAAAGAGAGGATTTTCCACTCTCTTCAGTAATGAATAAATCAGGGTTCACCTGAGTAAATGAATAAAATAGAAAAGACCACATACATATGAGCTATGAATTAACTAATCTCTTTCCTCCAAAGAACACATTATAAAAGGATCTGTAAAGTGTATCAACTGTTTATGTCACAATTATTAAAAAGAAAAAAATGAATATTAATAAGAAAAAACATATTAAAATACACAGTAAAAATATTTTCCAGCCTGAACCTCCAACAGTTAGTATGCACCATCATCATTTTTATTTATTTGATGAACATCTATTTGCAACTGTAGATAAATGTGACAAATATAGCAGCAAGCTTCTAACTACAATGAAATCTTGATTTTCCAGACTTTGATACAAGGGACTTTATGCACATTGGAAGAAATTCCTGCAACTGACCTAATTTATATATAATGCTGATGATGCAGATATTTGTAATTTGCATTGATGTACTTCATTTCATAACACTATTGTTTGGATAATGATGTCACTTCACAAATAATGCAAATGACATAAATCATTGTGATTATGTATTCTCCTATCTACTGTATATTTGTGAATAATACCCCTCCCACAAATTAGTCTACAAATTAGTTAAATGTCTTGCTGTAATATGGATGTGTAAAACTTTTCAACTGTAAAATTTTCTGACAGCTTGGTTGAATGTTCCAATTTTTAAAATAGAACAGTTGGTTTTATTGGCATCATTTTGAGTGTTTCAGGAATGGTGATTTGCTTGTGACTGGCTTGTTCCTTTTCTTTATTCCTGTCCAGCTTAGTAGTTATCCCAAAGGGTAGCATCAGGGACCAATTCTTTCCCTACTGATATTGTTTGTTGAATGAGGTGTCGAGCACATGGCCAGACAGAAGAAGACTTCTTGCAGCTGCACGTCTATCAATCTTTCTAAGTAATTTTTTAATTAATATTTTCATCTGTGTAAGTTAGTGTTCATGTGGGTAGATGGGCAGGTGGCATATATGTTATGTTGTGCTTTATTTTGCACTCAGGTAATACAAAAGGGTCTGGGTGTGGGTGTGTATGTATTTCTATGTACAGTATTATGTTTCACATGGAAATGTTAAGGCTAGCAAGCTTGTATAAAAGTAAAGACAACTAGTACAATATTGGTTTGATTGGTTTGTTAAACTTAAGCATGTGAATTCATGTTAAGAATGAACTTTAAAGTGCACTTAACATTGTAGGTTTCTCTATTTGTTTGGGTTGCCCTGTTGAGCTTTGGCATGTATGTGCATTCAGATGTTATTTAGAGTTCCAGGCCTGAATCTTCTTTCTTCTTCTTCTTCTTCTTCTTCTTCTTCTTCTTCTTCTTCTTCTTCTTCTTCTTCTTCTTCTTCTTCTTCTTCTTCTTCTTCTTCTTCTTCTTCTTCTTCTTCTTCATCATCATCATCATCATCATCACAATGTTTTAAAACAGAACAGTTTAAAAAAATAACTTAAAGCTGTCAGTAGAGAACAAATAATGCACAGAACACAATCTCTTTTGGATCAAGGACAGCATTTAGGTCTTGAGGAGCCTACATGTAGAAAAAAACCTTGGGAAATATATTTTGTATTAACTGAATCTGACTATGTCAGCTAACTGCCAGGTACTGTTATTTTATATACCCCTGGACCAAAGTCCCCAAACACCATAGTATTTGATGCCAAATGAACTCAGTAATGATTGAAGAAGCTTTTGCTATCATGAAAAGGAGGCTATAGTCAAGGACATTATTCTTGATATGGATAATGAACAAGGACTACAAGAAAGGCTTTACAAGATGCACAAATCAATAATTTAATGTCTTTACATTTTTGAGAGTCAGAAATTTCACATAAGACAGTACACACACACACACACACACACACACACAAAACCCACCAGCATTATTCAGTGAGGTAATACTTTCTTTGTTAAATCATTGGACTGATGTATCTGAAGTAATACCTGCCTGAAGTGGGTATTTCAAGACTCACCAGGCTTTTGAGCTAATACTTGATTATATTTAAGGGAAATACTTGTTTTCCAATGACCTCCAGACAAGCAGTGGGGTGATGGCATTGATTCTAGGAAAGTAGAACCCCACAATGGACACTGTGTTATGGAATCTGCCTGCAGATTAGTGAGGAGTCTGTGAAAGGCCATGATGTAAAATTTTGCCAGGTATACTTTGAAAGTGTTACTATACCTATTCATTCACCTGGGTTTCACTGCAGGATTATTTACATGTATATTCAACTGCTCTCCTCCTCCTCCCGCTTAACTTTTATTGCCCATTAAGAAGGGACAGCCAGCATTATTTGTCTAGGACAATATTTAATTGTAAAGGGATACACTGAATTCATAGGGTAGAAAAGATTACACAGCACCCAAATTATTTAAAGAAACAGTAGAGAAAGAGTTGTTGGGGTAAACAGGTTACCTCCAAACCTCAAGGACTGAGAACTTTGCCTGCAGCCTCTTCTAGACTGCTGATGAGAAAAGATGCTTCACATTAGACCCAATTCTGGCAAACTTCTGGCAGAATGTTATAATGTTTTTCTAAGGGCTGCACAAAGAGTGGTGGTGGATATTTAGAAGGGATGACTCTTTCATCTTACCAGGTAATGCAAGCTAAATGGATACACCTTTCCAGAATGTCCAGAATAGGAATGTATGACCCAAACATGCCTACCCTTACAAGGGTGGTCTGAGTGAAGTTTTGCCAAAGCCATTGTGATGTGGATAGCTTAGGAATTCCAAATCTTCATACCAATTATGGACCTGTCAGTTTATATCTGGATAATAGATACTGTATGGCTGTCTCTACTGGATTAGGGGCCACTGAACAGCGCAGGGGCAATAACTTCATTGCCATGATCAGATGACTGCATGATTAGCTTTGAGCTTCAGACTACCACCTACCCACCACTCAGAAGAGGATTTTAGCTACAATTACCCACTACAAACAATTGCAGAACTGTAATACTGAAAATATGAGTGCTGTGAAACAAAAATAAATCTGGAAAAGGATTTAATTTCCTCCAGATTTTCCTCACAAATTATATATAGACTTAAGAGAATGCTTGAAAGAAGGGGAAAAAATACATACACTAAAATGACCTTTACATTTTGTAAAAAACTGTTCTTTTCCCTCAGTCCCCTGATGTGCCTCTTATATAAAATGCAGATGAAGCAGGAAATTTTATCTGTTTTCAGTTTGATCAGGCACACTAAGACCTTCTGACCTTTCCTGTTCTGTCACAGGAAGAGTGACTGTGAATGTGATAGAACATATTATACAGAACAAGCTGCATTAATTCTGATGAGATAATTAAATGCACCAAGGTGTGCTAATGAGATCTACTCAACAAGAACAGAAAAAAGAAAATATACTGCTGAAAAATTTCACTCTCCACTGCAGTCACATCTATCCCAACCTATTTTATAGTTTTCTATAGGTTGCCAAATTATACTCTAATTTCAATACCACAAAAAGGATTCTTCGTCTTTGCTGCCTCAGTTCACAGCTTCAATAGCTGTGGCTGAATTTGGATTACTTTGGTAGCCCATGGGATTTTGTTTGTGAACTTCTAAAGGTGCTTCATGAGGAAAAGTTTTTTTCCCCCCCATAATTTGTGGAATGGAGCTGGGGTTCAGGTTGATTGTTGTTGTTGTTCAAAGTGTGGCACAGCATTTAAAATGTTTGGACAGATTACCATTTTATAGTCAAAAATAAAACTTATCAGTTAAAATACACTCTCAAGGAAGTTTCAACATTTTGGATTTCTCCAGGCAGTTCTATTGGGCCATTGGCTTCAGTGGACAAGAAAATGCAGTAGAAAGGTAGCGTTCCCAAATAAGCATGATGACCCTGAACTTATGGGAGTCTTTAGAAGGTTCGAACAACATGTCAATATAAATGTATCTGTAAAGACTGAAAGTGGAATCTACTGTTTGTTACTCATGCAAAAGAACATGGAATGAGGTACCAACACTCGCTTTCTTAAATTCTGTCACTGATTATTCTTAGACAGCAAACTTCCTGCCTTCCTGTCTTCTCAGTCCTGGAATATGTCTCAATCATTCCCTACTTTCCTGGAGCAATTTGATGTTCAAGTGACATCAGCTCAATGTTTGGTTCCTTTGGAGATGACTGCAATAGAGAACCAAGTTGATTCCATAATATTCAGGACTTTTAAAGAATTAAGCAGCAGAATAAAGTGCCATATGCTTTCTCCCAGGGAGTACTCTGTCTATTTCACATCAGATTGCCAAAGGAGCTGTAGCCAAAGTGGAGACAAGCAATTGGCAGATGTCTTTCTACCGAGCCTTTATTTAACTCTCATCAATCACCCAGCTCCTGTCTTTTTTAACCTTTTTTTTTTTTTAATGGATGGATTGATGCATGCATGAATGCATAAGAACTATCTTTGTTTCTTATGATTATAGCCAGACCTACACAAGTAGATTTGGTGACTGGAATAAGTGACGGTATAAATCCATTGTAATTTCTGGACATATTTCAAGGCAGCCCCACATAAAGTACAATGCAGTACTCATGATATAATCTAACCCAAACATAGATAACTGCCACTAAGTCTGACTAATTCAGAAAGGGTCACAGTGGGTGCACTACCCATGGCTGTGTAAACCACTCTTCTTCACAGCCATCACCTGCAAATCCACAAGTAGTTCCACACCACAAACATGCTCTTTCTGTGGGAGTGCAATCCATTCAAAAGAGAATTTACTTCAGTCCTTGAGGCCAACTTTCTTCCTACCAACACCATCTTAATTTCAGCTGCTTCTCTCTCATTCAGCCCATTAAATATTTTGCACTAAAACACCTGGCAAAATACAATTGAATTATATTAATTTCTTATATTGTATTAAGATATATACTTTAAGAAATATCCACAACAAACCAGGAGTAGGAAGACTGAATGAATGGACATTGTCACCAAATATGTTAATATGTACCAAATCATTTACAATTGCACCAACACCACAGTGCTACTTCTAGATTGTTGATGACATAGATTGTTGCTAAAATAGATTTAAAAGGAATTAAATGTCACAGAGAGTTACAGTGAACGTGTTCAAACCCCAAATTTACCTCCCAAGGTTTTTTTCAGACTTTCCAGATAATGTGTCATGTTCCATATAGACATTTTGCATAATAGCAGCAAAAAAGTTACATTCTTTGTCCGTTTGTAAGTTATCCATTTTTAAAGGTTTAAAACCAGGGCTTTATGATTTAAAAAATTCAGCACAGCCACAGTTCAGAATATAAGACAAGACAATTATTTTACTAATATTTTCTGGAGTTAAAGCTCCAAAGGAATTCAGCTGATTTTAGAATATTCTGGGAGCTGGGGTTGGTGCGGGAAAAAGAAATTGTACAGAAGGACTGGAAAGTTTGCTTGGATAAATCCTAGTCTGGTCTGAATATAGATCATAAGTGCTGTGGCAAGGACAAAGAGACTGGCAATGGACACATCTGAATAGTAATCAAAAGTCTGTGAACCAACTGGGACCATCACCTGCCATCTGGAGTGTGTTTTTCCTGTTTCTCCTGTTTTGCTGTAGTTTTCTTAAAGCTGATGGGTTTATACCAATTAAGAATAATAACTATATGGCTAAAAGTTGTTTTTTTTAAATAATAACTTTATTAAATTTGAAAAACAGAAAGATAAAAAGTAACCAAAAGTAACAAGAACTAATAATCAAGAAAAATAATAGAAGAAAGAAGGAAGAGAAAGAAGGAAGGCCGAAGTGCAGAAAAATTAAAAAAAAGAAACAAAAATACAAAAAAAGAATGACTCCTGATTTCTTTTACAGCAGATATAAATAAAATATACATTAAACTCTTAGTCTAAGATTACAGTTTAACATACATTTTTCTATAATCTATTAATTTTACTAATCACCAAATCCATATATCATAATTTTATTTATTTTTTTGTTTCCCACAAAAAGTCCAAAAGGGGCTTCCAATTAGCATTAAAATTAGTCAATGTCTATTCTCTAATCAAAGCTGTCAATTTCACCGTCTCAGCTAGCTCTATCAACTTTACCATCCATTCTTCCATTGTAGGTAATATCAAGTCTTTCCACATCTGAGCATATAAAAGTCTTGCTGCAGTTATCATATATAAAAACAAAGATCCATGAGATTTTTCCAATTATTTATCCATCATCCCCCAAAGAAGTGTTTCTGGTTACAATGGTATATTAATCTTCAAAATCTTCTGAATTAATGTATGTATTTGAGTCCAAATTTTTTAGCTTTATTATATGTCTGCTAAAGATGATAAAAAGTCCCTTCTTATTGTTCACATTTCCAACATATATTTGAAGTCCCTTTGTACATTTCTGACAATTTTTCCAGTGGCAGACACCATTGATACCTCATTGTATAAAAAATTTCTTTAAATTTATAACATAATGTAAATTTCAACCCTTTCATCCACATACTTTCCCATTGTTCCATTTGTATATTATATCCAAAATGTTTAGCTCATTTTATCATACAGTCTTTAGCTTGTTAATCTTCTGTTTCAAATCTCAACAAAAGTTTATACATTTTAGCAGTAAGATGTACATCATTAGTACATAACTCAATTTCAAATACAGTTTTATCATGTTCAAAACCTTATGTCCTTTTATCAAGTTTAAATCTTTCTACTAATTTTATATGTGAAAACCATTGACATATACAGTATATCCTTCTGATATCCAATCTTCTCTTGATTTTATTTTAAATTCTCCCTGCTAGAAATCTAAAATGTTACTGTAAGTTAGCCATTTCTGCTTAATTACCATTTCCCTTCTATAATATGCTTCTTGTGATGATAACCATAAAGGTATTTTTGCGCACAATCTAATTTATATGTATTCCAAATTCTCAAAATGGCACATCTAATAAAATGATTTTTAAAACCTACATTAACCTTAACTTTGTCATACCATAAATAGGTGTGCCACCCAAATCTCAAATCATGCCCTTCCAAGTCCAATAACCTTCTTTTTCTCAGAGTCACCCACTCTTTCATCCAGAATAAACAGCAAGCTGCAAAGTACAATTTCAAATCAGGTAAAGCTAAGCCTCCTCTTTCTTTGGCGTCTTTGAACTCCTTGTATTTAACTCGTGGTTTTTTACCTTGTCACACAAATTTAGATATATCATTCTGCCATTGCTTCAGTGGTAAATCAGTAGTCACAATCAGTATTGTCTGGAACAAAAATAACATCCTAGACAAAACATTCATTTTTATCACAGAAATTCTTCCCAGCAATGACAGTTGTAGTTTCTCCCATCTTAACCTGTCTTTTTAACTTCATTCCAAGTCTTAACGTAATTATTCTGAAATAACACACAATTCATATTTGTCAAATTAACACCAAAGTATTTTACTTTTTTCTCAATCTTAAAACCTGTTTTGTTCATCAATTCTATCTGAACTTGTATCTTATATTTTTTGTTAACGTCTTTATCTTTTATTTATTAATGGCTAAAAAGTGTTGAGAGCCAGCACTTTCACTTACCCAAACTTCTAGTTATATATAAACAATGATTTCAAACTTACTAAATGTATATATTTGTAATTTAATCATTTACTATCAAAATACTTTGTTGTCATTAATAGCAATTCAAAATATATGCAATATAGATAGGATTTCTGATATTAAGTAGACTAAACTTCTATCAATTCTGCAGTGGACTCATTGTTTACAACTTTTTTTTTTTTGGTTAGTGTATTATTTTCACTAGCAATTGAAAGCAAGAGAAAAAAAATTGGCAACTGAGAAGGGACAGTACTGGAAATAAAGAAATGATGGATAAAATCAGCAACTGGTACTTTGTTTTTCTTTTGACTATGACTCATCCACTCAAAGTTTTCTTTAGTTTTCTTCTGAGTATTTTGTAAGTTTTTAGGAGGAAGAGTGGGCTGTTCTTTTTGTATTGAGGATAATACAAAATCCCAGGTCTTCAGTCAAGTATGACAAACATCAGTTTGTTCAACTTATCTCAAATAATTAGTTGAAATCTTGGATATATAATACAAATGTTGATTGCTAATTGTTTATATAAAATGTAGGGTATTATGTATTAAGACCAAATATCACTTTAACTTATAGACTTGAAAACATTAATTATAACAAGGCACTCAGTGCTTCATATTGAATATTGATGTTAAATATTATATACTTTTCTGTAAACTGCCCAGAGTTGCTTTTTAACGAGATAGGTGGTAACAATTTGATATATAAAAATAAATAAAGAAATAAAGAAATAAAGAAATACTGAATCTTGAATAGATGTTCTATCAATTCAGAGAAATTCTTACAGTAGAATTTTAGAATTACTTGGCTCATTTGGGCATTATGAAAGCTGGATTGCTTAGCACATGAATGCTCTTATTAAGCCTTGCTATCAGTATATTTCACAAAAAGACAACTCCTCAGCCATTTTCTAAAGCAGCGGCTAGGTTGAACAGTTGGTTTTCATGGAAAACAGGTTCACTCCTGTGCAGCTCTCTGATAAGAAATGTGTGAAAACACAGCATACTGATGTAGTCATGAAATCTAGCAGCAGCCATGCTTAGATAACAACCAAGGCAGAAGTCACTGGGGTGTGTGAACTTACTTGGAAAGCCTAGCCAGGAGCTCAAGGAGCTCTTTTCAGGAAAACACTTTGAAGTTGCCTCCCTTAGTAATCTCTGCCTGAAGATCTTGCAGAGAATTAATTTAGAATTTAAGACTTAGAATCTATTAATTGTTATGAGGCATCAAGGCTTGCTACTAGCTATACTATGCATTATTTCATTATTGTACTTTTTTGGAGTGCTCACAATTCTTATGTCAAGTTTTCATTTACTAAGAAGTAAAAACTACTTCTGCTCTCTTGCAAACTTAGTCTTATGACTTTTCTTGTATGGGTCTTAGCTATTCCATATATCTAAGAAATAAATAGAGCCAAGAGTGAACCTCACACAAAAAGCTTCTGTACTTCAGGTAATTGTCAGCTGTGTGGCTTTTCCACAGAATACCCTGTTCCTTAATAATCACCCCAAACAGTGGATATTAAGAAGAGGAGTGTTGTTAATCCTTTTTTGCATGACATTGCTCTCACTAGAGTTGTTCAGATGAGGTCTTCAGATGAACAATTACTTGGGTTGGCTTCCATATGAGCCAGGTTTCTCCTAAAAATATTTTTAGTCGACAGAAGACAACTGCAGAAAGCTGATGCCATTGGAGTGACATCAGCAAGGGCAAAAGATACAGTAACTAGAATCCTCATGTGTTGAGTGCTTCAGTTTTCATCATGCTGGAATGAAGCTTTTGTGTATAATGTCAAAGGGATGACCAGTACCATATATAAATAAATGAATTAAACCTCTGAGTTAAGCTTCTATCTAAGGAGTTAGATACACAGCAGAAGATGTGATTTCTTTATTTTCATACGGACATATGTTTCCTGGGTTTAAATTAATGAGATTTTCGTCTAAACTACTAATTGTTGCAGTCTTGTAAATTAATAAATATTGTGGTCCTAATCCTATTATCTGCTACTGACATTGGCAATTATAGTACAAACTTCTTTTGTTTTTGCTAAAAGGAATCAACATTTTTTTTCTCCCCTAACCTTTGCTTGTTGTGCAATGATCTTTACTGTTAATATTTTTTTTCAAATTTTTCTACCATTCACTTGTTCAGTTCCAAATATGTATTTAGAACAGTCTAACTATTATGTTGGTACCAGAAATGTAAATCTATATTCTGTTAAGTTCTATAGTATTATATAGTAAATTGTCAGATACTTTGGTCACCTAATGCGAAGAGAGGACTCTTTGGAAAAGACCCTGATGCTGGGAAAGATTGAAGGCAAAAGGAGAAGAGGACGGCAGAGGATAAGATGGTTAGATAGCATCACTGAAGCAATGAGCATGAAACTGAGCAAACGCAGGGAGGCAATGAAGGACAGGAAGGCCTGGTGCAATATGGTTCATGGGGTCACAAAGAGTCGGACATGACTTAACGACAGAACAACAGCAACAACAACAAAATTGTCTAGCATGATAAAAAGGGGTGGTGGTGGGGAAGCACTGTGTAAATTTTCTAGAGAGTTTGACCATAGGAAATCTCCCTGATTACCTCACCAAGCCTCTGAAATCACTCATATGACAGTTATTTATTTATTTACGAATTTATTTACTTATATTTATTTATTTATTGGTCACCCAACTCCAATGGACTCTGGGGAGCCTACAAAACTAGAAAAAAAACATAAAAACAGCTGAAACATGAAATCAGACAGCCCAGACTAAAAAGATCTAATAAACAACAGAATCAACAAAACAAAATATCTAAATGCTGGATTACTTCTCTGAATCTAATAGAGAAGTCTGTAAATCATCAGATTTGCTGTGAATGGATTTCTTCTGAAAGCAGAATCTATTTTCACTTATGCTCCTTGAACACATTTATAATAATAGCTCATTCACTGCTACATATTTGATTGTAGAATTATGCCAAGCTGAAACTTATGTTGAGTGTTCTACACATTCTGGCCAATGCTTCCAAACTTTAATTCACATGAAACTGCCAAAATATTCAAATGTCTTTCTTCCCAGACTCCCAACTCTGAAATAACACCATATTAATTAATTATACACTCTGTTGTTTAGAATCCAAACTGTTAAAAGGGCTTTAAGACAATAACATTTTATCTAAATTCATAATTATAATGACACCTGGGAAAGAAAGACAACACACTGATTAATTGAATAGTAAAGAGATCTCCTTGAAATTAGTTGTCTGTGTCTGTGTTCTGGTTTTACAGATTTTGAAGGGGTATTTACTTTAATGGAGATTAGAGAAAAGTATCCTTCAATGTGTTTCTACAGGGCAATGTATATCTCATTGCTAACCTTTTTGGAGCAGCAATTGGCAACAGTGGCTTTTGTGCATATTCAAGAACCACCATTCACAGATCAGAACTATTTGTCTTGACTGATCACTCAGCCAGTTATTGTGCCTTTTTATACATCAATGTGGATAACTCAACTGCTAAAGAATTGCCAACCTGAAGTGATTATAGCAGGATTAGCATTATATTTGAGATTAGATATGAGGATGAAAAAGCACACATATTTGTTTTACTTCACCAGATATGACTATGCACATGATTTATAGAAAACTCACATTTATTAAAGATTAAAAATAGATTTTTATATGCGTATGTCTAACTATAACTACACATACATATACAACTACACATACATTTTAAGGATTAATATTAATCAAGAAAATTTTAAAATTCCTTAATGCATACAAAAACCTTGCATTGCTCTGGGGAATTCAATACAGAATTGAATATCTATAGGGGAAAAAAAGGAGCAATAATAGTTTTAAAATGCACAAAGAGAATGGTAGGGTGAAGAATATCCTTTAGTGGTATTGTTGGCACTTGATAAGTAAGGGAGGTGAGTTGGCACACAATAAATGATTTAAAATGATGCCTATGGCCTTCTGAAAAATTTGATTACAGCTCTGATGATTGATGGCTTGCCATTAGCACAGGGAAAAAATAAATAATGTGCAGGAACTGTGCTGAGTAAATCAAGAAAGGCTTTCCCACGATGCAGAACATTTCAACATGATTCAGACAGTGATATGACCAGGATTTTGTTTTCTCTAAATATATGTTGTCTTCAGAATATGAAGTCATCAGTTCAATGATATCTTTTTGAACTACGTTACTAAATTGAGCCAAAAAGAAGATATGAGCCATCCCTGTCTCCTGATACTTTTCTGAGATGTCACTTGATTTTTTTTATTAATAATATTGAATGTCTTTTTTTCCCCAGATTGATTCTGAAGTTATACAGTGAAATTATGACATTTAAAAGGAGAGCCATCATGCATAGTGACCATAATTTTGCAGAAAACCTTTTTTTCTAATGGAAGAAACATTCAGACTAAAGCAGATCAATATACTTAAATAATGTATGACTCCCATATGCATTCTCATCCCCTGATGCACAGGCTAGAAGCTAGCATTCAATTTTGCCCATTATGTAGGCTATATTATTATATTTTTTTCTTTTATTTCTCAAACATCCATTGAATAAGAGCAGTTTCAGGGAACTGATCTAACCTGACCTTCCTTTAGGAAGTTCACATGGATCAAAACCTTAACCCTAACCCAAACAATTGCCAAAAGGAGGGTGTAGCAACTCAACATCAGGGAAGGGTAATTACAGAGCACCTGGCTATATAAATAAGGTTAAGTCTCTAGAAGCAGACCAATTTCATTCAAGAGTCTTGAAGGAGCAGAAGTCATCTCAGAGCCTCTTTTTGTGATCTTTGAAAAATCATGGAAGATGGGCATGGTGCCAATGGCTTGGAAAAGGATGAATGTTTCTCTTCAAAAAGGGTAAAAAAAGGAGCCAGGTAACTACAGATCAGCCAGTTTTATGTCAATCTTGATCTCAAAGTTCTTCGTTTGCATCAGATAATAACCAACAGCATACATTGCTGTTCCCGCTATGGGTCCACTGACACCATGTGGCATGTTCCTCCTTTTGATGGCCAATTGTTTCCTTCTATCAGCTTGAGTATAAGTTTTGTTAGTCCTTCTTTTATATGCTTAAATAAGGTAGACCAGATCAATAAACCTATTCCACAGGAAGATTAGAGCTATATTTTACTTTATACTTCTATAGTAACAGAATCTTGCAAGCCTGATTATATTTTACCTTCCCTCCTTCTTATACCCCATGGAATCAGTGAGGAGGCTTCCTAAGTCTCTTCTGAAGGCTATCTTGTTCCCAGGACTTAAGAAATATTTCAGACTTCTTTGCTCATGCAGCAGTACTTGCTAATTTCCTTCAAAGTTATCATGCTTCAGCCAAGTTTTCTTCAGAGCTAATTGCTCTACTTCCAAATCACAGGGTATAATGTTCAGAGCAGTTGATAAGGAAGTCAGCATGAGGTCCCAGCAAATGTGTCCATACCACCACATCCAATGTTTCTTTATTTCATCAGCTACTAAATGTTAGTTCCAGCACCATTCTTTAATTGTTTCATTTTGTATTTTGTATTTTAATATTTGGTGCAGGCAACATATTTGGAAAACCCTTACATCAATACCGGGCAAAACTCAGAATGACTGATTCAAGGAATATGAACTGATTCATTATAGACTGACTCAAGTCAGTTTATGAACATTTAGAAAATAATGTAGGAAGAGTCAGCATGGGTTAAGAATAAATCATGCCAAACCACCCTGATCTCCTTTATTAATATAATGACTAGTGTAGTCAACCACTGGAATGCAGTGGAGATAGCATATCTTGATTTCAGCAAAGTCTCCATTGAGAGTCTATTGGAGAAAATAGCAAAAAAAATGGGCTGGACTGTGCAATCATTAGCTGGATACATAGATAGTTTAATGATTATATTTAGTGAGGGTATACTGGTAGCTCTACTTTAAACTTCAAGTATACTGGAAGGTTTCATTCTAGGTGCTATGATGTACAACATATCTATAAATGAAATGGATGATGGATTAGAAAATATATTAAAATTTAAACATTACAAAAAGATGGGGGGATAAAAAAAATCCTAGAGGACACTATCTAGATTCAGAAAGATCTTGATAAGCTGGAACAATGGGCAAGAAATGCAAGAAAATGAACAGAGACAAATACAAAATTCTACAGTTTGGTAAGGAGAATTGAAGACATGTGTATGGGAAAACCAAAACAATGTATATGCAAAAATGATCTAAATATCTTGGGAGATCACAAGCTGAAAATGAACCAATACTGTGATGGGGAAAAAAAGAAAATGAAATGTTAGGCTGCCTTAATGGAAGTATAATGTTAAGATGAAGAGAATTCTCCTTATTCTGCATTAATCAAGGTGAGTCCTAGAATATTATGTCCAGTTCTGGGGACTGCATTTTAGGAAGAACACTGATAAACTGAGGCATGTTCAGAGAGGAGCAGCCAAAAGAATAAGGGACATGAAGGAAAACTTACATGGAACAGTTGTAGGTGTTCTGTTCATGTTTAGATTGAAGAAAAGAAGACTGCACGAAGATATAATAGCTCTCTTCAAGTATTTAAAGATCTGTCATGTAGAATATGAGGCAAAATTGTTCTGAGTTTTTCCAGAAGACATTATGAGAATCAATGAGTTTATATTACAAAGAGGTAGACTTTGGTTGGTTGTAGAAAAAATAGCTAAGATAAGAGTTATTCAACAATGGAACAGCTTGCCTTGGGAAATGTAGTCCCTCTTTTGCTGGAAGTATTTAAACACTGTCTAGCATGGCCATCTGTCAGGGATTCTCTTGGAATGGATTTCTGCACTAGGTAGAGATTTAGATTAGAAACTGCTCAAGATCCCATCTAATCCTTACATTCTCCTTACATTCTAAATTCTATGATCACTTTCTACTTGGAAACTGCTTTTGGGCTTTTTGCTTGAAACTGAGAGAAATGAAACTCTAATTTTGGGATTTGATGATTAATACTGTTTATGATTATAGAAGTACTGTGTATTAGTTTAAATTTTAGAGTAAGAGGTGAATGTATTATATATTTATATCTGTACCAAACAAAATCAGAAGCTACCGTTTTTCTTTTTTTCTGTTTTTTTCCTTTTCTGCACTTTTAATTTTGTCCTTTCTCTGATCTTTTTTTCCATTTCCTTATATTTTATCTTTTGCTGAAATTTAATAAAGTGTTTATTAAAAAAATTTTTTTAAAAATTCCATGATCACTAAAGAGAGGGCTGGCAGGCACAAAATGTCTCATCCCCTTCTGTATATTCACTTCAAGTTGTCTATACTTTTGTCAAAGCAAGATAAATAAATATAAGTTTTTAAAGAAATATTATTATCCTCAAAATTGATAAAAACTATCAGTCTTTGCAGTGAACATCTATAAACAAAATGATATCTGTGAAATGCCATTTTTATCTCCACTGTAAAAATATGCCATAGAAATGTATTTTGTTAAGGTGGCTAAAAGTAAGGGGTAAAATGAAACAATTTGGCACCAGATTTTTGTCCTCCATGGTACTGACTACCTTTCTTTTCACTGAGCTATTGATGGATTGATATTGTGAATATTCTTCTGAATAAATATCATCTAATTGGCATAAACATAGAATAAAAAGTTAGCTGTTTGCAGAATGAACACCAAAATCCACAGATTAGTTGTCCCTGTTCTCTGGAAAGACTCCCCCCCTCCCACTGCCACTGCCCCATCTCAATATACGACAAGCTGCAACTCTTCTTGCCTTTAGGAAAGCTGTTAAGACCTGTCTCTTCTCACAGGCATTAGGGCCCAACTGAGAGTCCTCTTCTGATAATTGTGCTATATGCTGGTCACCATTTTATATTTTATATTTGTTTATGGTTGTATTTTTTTTAATTTATTGCTTGTTTTTATGTTATATGCCACCCAGAGTCACTCTGCTTGAGTTGGGTAGCTTTATAAATTTGAAAACAAGCAAACAAATTGCAATTTTCTCCCTCTCAAATTCCCTTTAGGTTTTCTGGGCACAAATGATAAATAGGCAGACATTCTATTCTTTGACTGGCCATATTTTTGAAATAACTTGGAGATAAATCAATCAAGTTCAAGAAATCTGATTATCATAATGTTTGAGGCCTGCAGTATGTTATGAAGTTTTCCACATGAATTCTCTGAAACCCCCCCCCCCCACACACACACACAACTGAAGCTATCTAGGATGTGGATTCTAATGACTGAAGATGTGGTAGTCACAAAACTGTGCAGATGAGAAGCCTTTTGTTATTAAATCCCTACTTCTGTTGACTGTTTAGACAGACAGACAGACCGATTTGTATATATGTGTACAATGCTTTATAGAGAAAATGGTTATGAACTGGCAATGAATCATGATCATTTACTCCTAAGACAAGTTATATTGGGCTATTTTCCAAGATGAGGATCCATTCACAAACCTGGATCTATGCTGTGCTGTGTCATACTGTTTATGCCATGCTATATCACACAATACTATTTGGATTTGGTTTCCCAACACTTGCAAACATGTTTTTTGAACTATGTTTTTTTTTTTTTATTAAATATTTTTTTATTTTTACAACAAACACAAAACATACATGAACAAACAAAAACATAGAAAGGCATAAAAAAAGCATCTTCCATTTTATACCGTGTGTCAACCAGTTACCAACTCGTTGTTGCCCCTTTCATAATCTTAAATTCTCATATCATCTATTCAAAATATACTTGTATACTTATCAATTAACAATTATTAATCATTCATAGCTAATCTATAGAATCATTTTTACAAGAAATTTTAACTTTCAATAGGATTAGTAATACATTTTCATCTATCGATTATATGTGTATATATATAATTAATATCAAATTTCTATTATAAAATTTCCTAATCCATTACATTACTATATTTTCTCAGTGTCATATAAAATTACTTATCTTCTTACTCTAATTTCAAATCTCAATTTAACTCATCTCTGCACATTCCATAATTTTCAATAACTTCCTCCTGCATAAGTACTTTTTAATTTTTCCAATTCTTAAAAGTTACAGTTCTAACCAGTATCAGTTACAATATCAGTTACAGTTCTAACCGGGTTACAGTTCTAACCAGATTCTTCACTACATGTTTCAACAAAAATGTCTCTAGTTTAAAATCTATATGTTACTATATTCAACCATGTATAAATTTTAGTCTAATCTCTTGAAACATTTACAATCAAATACAATTTTTAACTATATATCTCAGATTTATACTTTATTCCAGCGCTTGCATAATTTTGAGTTCACCCTTTTCATTCAATATCCCAAAATATCTAGCTGTTTATTCCTTTTTCTATATTATTGGATAAGAGAAAGCAATAATAAATGTCCTTTCAAACATTCTGCTTTTTGAAGCTTCTGTCAGTTCCATCATTGTTGTATTCCCCTCGTTTTTTCTTTAAACATCTGAAGTAGTTTCTTTCAATATTGTTTTACTTCTTCTTTTTGTGCATTCTCTTAGTACGATTTTCCATTATAATCTTGTATAATCTTTTTCTCACCCTCAGTGCCAAGAACAAGTCTGTCCCTCTTCATTTATCAGTTGATTAACCCTTTTAATTCAGTTTATAAGCCTCACAATAATTCTGTTTAATGTTTCTGATTTCTTGTACTATTTCTTCCTTTTCCATTGATCCCGTTTTATGTTTAATTAAGTCCATTTTAGCTTTAATATCTTTTTTTCTTTTTTTTTTTTGCGGGAATTTCTGCAGCTCTTCTTCCAGTTTTTTATAGTCATCCTCAATAGTTTAAAAATCTTTTTCTGCATTGTGTTTCTCGTATAGTTTATTATCTTGATAAACCTTCATTGAGTCAAAGGATTCTTTATCTTTGTTCTTGCCAAAAATAAGAAAAAAAAAAAAAAGCAAGAGGAGAGAAAAAAAAAAAAAAGAAGAGGAGGGAAAAGACTAAGTCTCTTTAAAAAAAATCCAACTGAGGGGGGAATGGAGAGCAAAGCAGAGCTTCTAGCAGAAAGAAGAGCTACTGCCACTAATCAGGGCTCTTGTGACTAGCTCAAACTTTCCATCTTGATATTTTCAAAATCGCTTTCAACTCCACTTTCTTGTTTATAGTTACGGATGGCACCTGTATAAACATGCACATCCCACTATCTTTTTAGAAAGCACAGGGTCCTTGAGCATGCGTCACAATAGAAGATAGAATAGAATCCACTTTTCTTCACTTTTAAAAATCTCTTTAAGTTACTTAAGGTGTTCTCTAAGAATAGTTGAATAGTAAAAGTCCATCTCACCCAGTTGACACCCCTCTCTTCCTTCTTCCTTTGGAGCTGTCCCGGCTTTCGCAGCCATTTTGGCTGCCTCTCCTCCGCCGGCTTCAAGAGCTTCTCCCGGGATCAATCTGGGACTTGCGGCGTCCCTGAGATCCGCGGGACGCGCCCTTTGCGATCGCCATCTCTACGGGACGGCTTAGGTCCATCGGGACCGTCCAGGGGAGGAGATATCGACTGCGATCCTGGGAGCCCAGGATCCCCCGCCGTATCGCCGCGACGCCAGCTCCGCCCTCCATGTTTTTTGAACTATGTTTTTAATGTTGGTGATGAGGATGAGCTACCGACAGAAATGCTACCAAAACAAATTTTAAATCCTTTCACAGTCTCCAAAGAAATGTTAAATTAGACATGTGAAGAGTCGAGTGAATTGATATTGCCATAGTTCATCAAAAGAGTAAAATAATTCCTTATTGGTTTCTTAAACTACCAGGTCTGAGCTCCGCAATGAGAAATCATTAATTTTTTTCTTTCTTTTCTATACTCTGTAGCTGGGGAAGCTACTTCCTTCTACAGTGCTCAAGCTTTTACCTGATGCTTTTTAAATCTTAGATTTTCTTTCCCAATCCTCACAGGCTTCAGATCAAAGAACTCCTGATGAACCTTGCCATGCAACAGGTAAACATGTTGCTCCCAATCTTTGTAAGGTACTGTATAATCCTTCATCCAGAAAATGCAGACCATGATTCCAGAAACCTTTTTTTTTTTTTTTGGTTCACCCACAGCATTCTTCCTTCACTTTCATATTTTCTTCCATGGATCAGAAGGACAGAGTGTCCATGTTTTTCAAGTTCCTTCCCAGAAGTTTGAAGTCTAGGGTTGTATGGTTGTGGCTGTTCTATATGTAGTTATCTGAGGAGAAGGTTTTCACCTTTACTTTCTGAAAAGCTCCAAAACAGAGATATTTGGAAGCTGGGGGTGAAATCCTTCTGTCTTGGTCTAGATCAAATATGTTGCCAAAGTATCTCAATCCAGACAAGAGTTTCTTAAACTGGCTTAGAATCTAGCTTGCATGAGCATAAAGACAAGAGCAGCTTAAATAGTAAGTGCAGAAATACCCTAGAGATAATAGAGGTGGCTAAACCTAGCAAAGGAACTCTGCACTTTTATCTTTTTTGTTTGCCTACAAAGACTCACTTGCATGGCTCCTATTGTTTAAGCGGATATTTTTAGGGCTGTCACCACTTCCAGTTCTTGGTTCTCTTTCACCTGAATTTCCCTCTCTCCAATAATGGAGGTTGCACCATGCTGACTCTAAGCTAAACATAGACTAGGCAACTTAGGTTTTGTTACTTTCTGAGTAAAGATTATTTCATTCACTTTCTTTCATGCAAGCATCAGCCTTCAGAGTTCTTCTTACAAATGTATTTCTTCTACTTTTTTTTTTTTAATTCTCTCTATGTGCATTATTTCTGTTGTACAAAGCAAACTTCCATTAACATATACTACAAGTGCTGAAGTACATAACTTCAGTCACTTCCATCCATTTATTATTTGATTCCTTATGGGCCCTACATTATCACTTTCAGAAGAAAGTTCTTTATGTTTTCTTAGTCCCTATTTACATTCAAACAATGGTTAAATATGCTAACACGGTCTTGGTATCTGCCTAAAACCAAAAGTAATTTTTTTCAATGCATGATTCTCAGAAAGTCCCTTTATCAAGATTTATTGTGAAGGAAGTGATATGGTTACAAGAATTCTGGCAGCAAATATTTTCCCACCTAAAACCAATTTATCCCCAAGTTCATTAGGGTACAGCCTTCTTCATTTTCTTTTTAACTCTCTTTCTGTGAAGTGTTGAAGTGTGTGTGTGTGTGTGTGTGTGTGTGTTTAATTGACATCAAAGGAGTTTGCAGGGATTTGTTTACATAATCATCTTCAGAATCTTTATCAGTTTGGGAATTGCACTGTCAGCTCACAAAAACAGTTAGGTATCTCCATCACTGAACTTGGTTATTAAACTCAAGTTAACTTGCCATTTTAGATGAGTGTCTCTCTGTATGTCCCAAGAATATTACAAATTGGATTTTAAGAGATAGATGGAAATAGTTGGAGTAACTGGGGATGAAAATCTTATTCTAGGAAAGAATTTTTGTTATCTTGTCATTAACTCCCATCTCTTCTTTTCAATCTATAATAACTAAACACATAATAGGTAAATGCTCTGGGGAATTTATGATCCTGAACTAATTATAGTGTTGTATCCGACACAGTCCAGGAGCAAGACATAATCATTTATCTGCTATTTAGTTATGTAAATAGCTATTTCCTTCTCTTATATAGCTATTTTCTAGGAAGCTAGGTTGGCACCCTGTATTGCATAATTATTATCTAATATTTATACCTGGTAGCCAAGACCATTAAAAGAGAGGCAGAGAAAGAGAAGAGAAATATGTATCAAACAAGTGGGATAGGCTCAACCACAGAATATATAATTTCATATGAAATGTATTCAATTTCTTGAAAATTCAGCATAACTGTAGGCTAAGAATTTGTCATTTAATTGTTTATGGAATTTTCTCAAATCTCCCCAGCAGAGAAAACAAATTGTATAATGTTCTTTTGAAGTCACATTTATTAACTGTCATAGATTGAACATGATGGCACATTTGAAAGCAGAATTAGCCACAGAATCTGTGATTTTCTTTCTTCCCAGAACACATTAAAGAATGGTAACAGGCTTCCTTTCTCTGTTTTATTTTTTTTAAAAAATTAATGGTACCTAATACAATATACCCAGATGGAGTCTCATTGCCAGCACTACACTCTCCTTTTTCAGCATCTAAACTGGATGTTTTCCACATACTTTTAGCACCCCTTCCTAGCATAAAATTACTAAATGGAATTACCAATTAGCAGAGATAAGATTCCAATCTCATTCCCATTAGAATGAGTCCAGTATTCATCCAGTATTCATTGAGCAGGATATCACTGGGTATAGAATCAATTAACAATGCTTGGAAAAGCAATGGAAGTCATATTTCCTACTGCCATTGATTTTGTTTATTGACATAAAGTTATTTAAGTTCCTTATAGTTCAGAAATTTTCAATTCATTTACCCTGTGAATAAAATTTATCTGTTTTCTAAGAACTTGTCTATGTAGGTGGTGACATTTTGGTTCTGCATCAGCTTCATCTGCAGATTGTCATTGCTTTCAGCCACAGCAGCCCCCCACTTCAAGCTTTATCCCTTCTGGGTCTGACATTACATGTGAAGAAAGGGCTTGTCTCGTGATGCTATGGCACTACTTGTATCACTCTGAGCTCTGTTGTCCTTCCGCACAGGCACTGGTGCTTTTGGATAGAATCTTCCACTCTTACCATGGCTTCATCTGAGAAAATTCCTTGATGCTTGCTAAAAATGCCTTCTCACTTTCTTCATCTGGTATTGCAAAAATTGGAGATGATTTTTCATGTAATTTAATGATTTTTGTTGTTGTTGTTGTTATTTAAGAAATTTCATCACTTCCCAAAAACTGTAGAGTGGTAGTAGCAGGAGTTTAGAAAGGCATAATAAAAATTATGCTTCCCCCATTCAACATGCACATTTCACCTATGTTCATTTCTTGTAGATGTAATAAAGGGGATTTTACCATTTCCAATCTATCTCCTAATCATACCACTATCTATCCAAAGGGATTTCTGAAGAATGCATTATGCAACTGTAGAAAATTGTAGAATGAAAAGAATACTTTGCAAGACAGTAGGTAAAAGTGCTGAGAGTGGACAAAAAGAACTCGTTTCAACAGTGTTGTTGAGATCATATATCAATATTCCTAGAAAATACATCAGTATCGCAAAGCACCGGAATAATTTGCAAAATATTTTCTGAGTCCCTTTTTGTCAATCACACTTTGTCTATGATATTGATAATTGGTGTATGGGTTGCCTGTAGGTTTTAGATAATTATGTGTCTTGATTTTTATGTATTGTTTCTGGTTATTTGTTAGCCACATAGAGTTTATGGAAGTAGGTGGTCTATGCATTTATGTAATAAATAAAAATCACACAGTCATGCCTGTCATCTTGCTTTTTTGACACCCCTTTTCCTGCAGACACTCTGAGTAGGACTCACATGTACATCTTATAATGTACAGTGACAAAAACATGCAGACATTTATTATTATTTATTGGATTTCTCCCCCGCCCATCTCCCCCACAATAGGGGACTCTGGGCGACTTACAGAAAACATTAAAACTATAAATATATCTAAAACACATAATACATCCAAAATTTAAAACAACACTAAAAAAAGAAAGATCCAAGAAGATGGAAAATCAGGCTGCGGAGAGCTGGCCACTATGGGACTAGAATTTAGAAAATTCTCAAGGGATAAATACATTTCATAAAACTGTATGTTAGAATAGTGTCTGTATATGAGAAGGAGGGAAGAACTATTTTAATTTTTAATTTTTTTATTTTCACAGTCACTAACTTTTCCAGACCCAATCTGTCTATTTTTCAACTTTGCAATAAATTAGGGAAATTTCAAAAAGTACAGATAAGCAAAACAAAGGGGACTAAAATAATGTTTCTTACCATGCTCCTTTCCTTGCTAGTTTCATAATAGTCCAGATTTTCAATGGCAGTGAAGCTTTAAAAAAAAAGAAAGAAAGAAAAACTGATCTGAGGCCATTTGATACTAGAAGAAAATTCTGTAGCACCTTTAAGAAAAGAAGTGAAAGAATGGAACCCATAAAAAGCCTAAAAGTTATTTCAGATAATACTATAAACATTTACTTGCTGTTCTCTCAATTCCTGAAGACCAATAAATTACTGCTGCCCTGAGACCTCCTAGTCTGTGTTTTTATTTTTATATCCAGGAGGAGATGAGTCAAATATTTTCAATCCAAGCTATGAACAATAAGAGGGAAATTACAAGAAAATGATTTTATAGTCTGAAAATTCTGCTTTGATTTTGTTTTTATGAAAGAGATTAGGAAAAATGCTGTCAAATATCTATTCCAAACAGATTGCTGCAATCTAATCAGTTATTCTACACTACCATTGTGGTAAAGGGCAGGTCAACAAAATGACTTCCATGTGAAGAATTTAAAAAGGCAAGTCAAAAATATAGCCAGTGGGTTTTGCAACTCAGCACAATTCAGTTACTTGCAATGACCAATCTCAGAGTACAGTTTTGTTTTATTATCTATGGTGACTGCACTCATTATATCAGTTAATTTATTGTTTTAATCTTATTTTTAGTTGTTGAATCCTCTTCCTCCTCCTCCTCCTCTTCCTCCTCCTCCTCGCGAAGTTTAAGATTATGGAATCTACAGTGCAGATTTATTGAGAATACAGCTCTGGTTTCAATATGGTTTCATTCCCAATAAGTTTATGTAAGACCGAAGCCTTAAGTCTACACAGGCCTGAATCTTTACAGCCTAAACATGTACATGTACTGTAGTACACTCACTCCCAATTAGGTCTGAACTGCAGCCTTAATTAATAGAAAAAACCTAATATCAGAAAGTACTGAAATAAATGAGCTGCACTGACCCATCTTGTATAGATTTCTGCAGAATGAATGTTGGACAATAAGTTGAATAACTCATTGTGAAGCTCAGAAGCCTTGTCTTCATTGAACAGCTGCACAAATACCAGGGATTCTTCTATTGTAATTTCTGATCTTCCTTCATTTCAAGAGTTTGGCAAGGGAAAAAAATCCTTTTCTGGTATATTCAAATATTAAGAAAGGGCTGTATCCTTTGCTGATGGATTATTCCTTGGTATAATGGAGACTTCCACCAATGTCACAATTTCCTCTGCAACTTTCCTTCCAGCAAAATCTAACATGATACCACAATCTTCTGGAGGAAAATGGGGAGAATACCACTCAGTAAGTAGTGTAGCATTAAAAATAGTCACTTTGTATTCCTAATGAGAGCCTCCATTAGTTCAAAGGACCTTCTATCTGTAATTATACATAATTGCAAATTTCCAAAATGAAGTGTGTAGGCTTTACACTTGGTTATGAGTCACTCCTTTAATTTGGTTAATAATTTTTATTAAAGAAATTTTTATCAAAATAAAAACAATACAAATACAAATAGACATTTTAGAGAAGAAATAAAGAAAAGAAAGAAAAAGTGTGAATAGATAAGACAGAAGACAAGAAAAGAAAGAAAAGAGAAAAAAGAGAAAGAAAAGATTATAAAAAATTGGCTTCCAGTCTTATTAACAGCAGTTATAAATGCATTATATTTTATCCTCTCTCTCTAAGGTTACATCATAATTTCCTTCTTTCCATAGTCTACCCTTTCTAATTGTCAAATCCATAAATCACAAGTTCATTTTTTCCTTTCTTCAGCAAAAAGTCCATAAGGGGTCTCCAGTCACTAGTTTATGAGTTATGAGTCAGTCCTGATCAAAGCACAGGATTTGTTAATTGTCACTAATGCAGACAGTGCTTTTCAGCCTAGTTTACCAATATATTATTTCCTAAATTCATTTTTTTTCAATTTTCTATTGCATTTCCAAATCAATTTTCCCCCAATACTGTAAAGACATAAAACTGTTCAGTTATTCCTAAAATGCAAAATGTTGGCTTTTCAAACATTTCTCAAAGGAAAAGAAAAAGAAAAAAAGAAAAGAAAAAAGAAAAAGGGAAGCTATCTTTTGTTACTCTCACAGCATGCATTACTGTATATATTCATTACAACAAATAACCTTCCCCAAAAGATCCTGGTAAAAGAACTGTATTTATAAAAGCATAAGAGCTTTAACAGACCAGATTATCTAAATTAGACTTCAGTTCCAACAGTGGCTCCCCAAATCCCTGTGGGAAGCCCATAAAGAGGTAATGAGCTAAATAGCAGCCTCTCATTCAATGTTGGGCAATTTTCTTTCAGGTGGGGCTCATGCTGGTTTTTTTTCTTTTTTCTTTTTTTTCCCTTTTATCTCTCTCTGAGGGCCAAAGAAAAATGGTGATGATCCAATGATACTAACCAAAGGGGCAGGCCAGGACTCTACCCCTCAACTTTTTCTTTTTTTGGGATGTGGGGCAGTTGCTTAAAACAGGTAGGGGAATAAAAAGTTAAGCTAATTTAGGGATTAATCTGTAAAATAAGAAAACAGGAACAGAACCACTCCACTGACGTAGAACCATCAATTTTCTGCTTCCATAGGTAACCAGTTGTTCTCTAAGATCACATGATATAGAGAGGGAAAGGGCTACTGACCATCCACTGAAGATACTCAGTTATAATGAAGACTTAGGCTTTAATGGTATCCTAAAAGTGCCCAACTCTATTACCTTCTCTATGTCTCTAATACTAGTTAGTCACACAATTATTTTCTTTTTCTAATCTCCTATTCTTCTATCAGACCAACAGCAATGGCTTTCAGCCAGTCCTCAATAATGTTCCAAGGACAGAATTTTATTGCAAAGAAAGAGTTCAAATATGCATGAGAATATCATATAGATAATGTGTTTATTTTGTTTTATTTATTTCATTTCTATTTATTTAGTTAATTTCTATAGCTGCCCATCTCAGCCAAGTGACTCTGGGCAGTGAACAATTCTGAAACAATAAAAACAATTAAAAACAATACAAAAAAATATGTATGGCAGCCAAGAAAATGATCATAATAATTATCAGTATAGCCGGGGCCCTTAACACATTCAGGGCTCCAGGCCCAGGCACATAGCCAGGCCTTTAAAGCCTTACAAAAGGCCAACAGGGTTGGGGCCATCTTAATTTCTGGAGAGAGGATGTTTTAATGGGCAGGGGCTACGATACAGAAGGCACATCTCCTGGTCTCTGCCAGCCAACATTCCTTGGCTGAAGGGACCTTCAGCATGCCCAACCCGCTGGACCAAATTGGATGGGTTGGAAAAAGACAATTGTAACCTCAGGTAACCTGGCCCCAAGCCATGCAGGGCTTTAAAGGTGACAAACAGCACCTTGAATCACACCCAGAATCACACTGGCAACCAATGCAGCTCACGTAGTAGTGGTGTTATATGTGTCACATATCTGACACCATTTACTACCCATGCAGCCACATTCGGTACCAGTTGAAGCTTCCAAATGCTCTTCAAGGATGGCCCCATGTAGACTGTGTTGCAGTAGTCCAAGCAAGAGGTTATGAGATTGTGGGTGACTATGAGCAGGGCCTCTTGGTCCAGGAATGGATGCAACTGGTGCACCACCTGGAGGTGTCCAAAGGCCCTCCTAGCCACAGCTGCCACCTGCTCTTTGAGCAGTAGCCATGAGTCCAGGAGGACCCCCAGGTTGCATTCTGGGTCTGTCTGGGACAGTGCTACCCCATCCAGAACCAAAGATGGAAAAGCCTTGTCCCCAGAAAGTCCAAATACCCAGAGCTACTCAATCTTGCTTGGATTGAGTTGAAGACCTTTGTGCCCCATCCAGACCCCTACAGCCTCCAGGCACTGGGGCAGGACATCCACAGCATCACTCAGGGCCTGGGGTGGAGATGGGTATCATCTGTGAGATTTGCCCCGTTCGACAGAGAAACTCTCGTGACACGTGTGGTTCACAAAGAAGGTTTACTCATGCGTAACGTAGTAGTCACAAGCAAAGCCAGGACTGGCTTGGTACAATTGCATCACTTGTTATATTCCCCCCTTCCCACGCTTTTTCCCGCCTCGTGATCGCGTTGCGGCTGTGGGCTATTAGGCCCCCCAATGTCCCCCCTGATCGTTCATGATGGCAGGGTCGGTCAGAGTCCATTGTCCTTGATTGCCAGTCCCCCTCCGGCTGGGTTGGCCCCTCCCTGCTACGTGCAGACCGCGGGTTCTGTGCTGCGTTGCGATCTTGTTTCGCTGCCCTGCGGCCCCGTTCCTTGCTTGCTCGCGCCGTTATCAGTTCGTAATTAAAAGCTTCCGCTGCGGTTTTCCTGTTTAGCTGGCCGCAGGTGGCTCGTTAATTAGCGGCGCTTTCGGTTCCTCTTTTCCCCGCTAGCTACCGCCGGTGGATTCCGCGTGGTCTGGTTGCGAGCTTCCCTGCAACCCCGTGCTTCCCTGAAACCTCGTGCTGACCGAACCTGACATGCCGCCCCCCTGACGACAACTCCCCCCCTCGGTCCTATTTCGGCTTCCCGGGGTATTTACTGTAAAAGTCCCGCACTAGGTCCGGCGCCCTTATGTGGGTTTTACTCACCCATTCGCTGTGGGACTTGGGGAAATGTTTCCATTGCACTAGGAGCTGGGTCTGCCCCTTGTGCCTCCGGGTGTCCAGTATCCGGTTGATTTCGAAATGCTGCTCCCCCCCGACCATGATGGGTGGTGGTACTCCCTCCGCCTTGTGCCAGGCGTTCCCCGGCTGGTGCAACTTTAGCAGGCTGCAATGGAACACCGGGTAGATCTTCCCGAGGCTTTTCGGGAGCGTCAGCCTGACGGTCACCGGATTGATGATCTCCGAAATGGGGAACGGCCCCACAAACCTCGGGCTGAGTTTTTTCAATGCCTGGTGCGTCTTTAGGTTTTTGGTTGACAGATACACCTGGTCCCCCACTTTCCACTTTTCCTCGGGGAGCCTCTTGCGGTCCGCGTGCTTCTTGTAGTCGGCTTTGGCTCTTTGCAATGCCGCGTGCGCCGCTCGCCGGGTCTCGTCGATTTGGGCGAACCAGGCGTCCAGGGAGTTGATCTGGGATTCCGGCTGAGGCAGCTCCGGCATGGGGACGAATTCTCTCCCGGTGGCTACTTTGAACGGAGAGAACCCGGTGCTCTTGTGGACGGCGTTGTTGTATGCCACCTCCGCGAATGGTAGTAGCTCCGCCCAATCGTCCTGTTGGTGCCCCACGTAGCAGCGCAGGTACTGTTCGAGCCCCCGTTCAGGCGTTCCGTGGCTCCGTCCGTCTGCGGGTGCGCCGCGGAGGATAGGGCTTGTTTCGTCCCCACCCGCTTCAGGAACTCCCGCCAGAACCGCGCGATGAAATTGCCGCCCCGATCGCTGACGATACGTCGAGGTGCGCCGTGGAGTCGGTAGACATGTTGCACGAACAGTTTCGCCAGCCCCTCGGCCGTGGGGACTCGCCGGCACGCTACAAAGTGCGCTTGTTTGGAGAATAAGTCCGTGACCACCCAAATGGCGGTCTTCCCCTTACTCTCCGGGAGCTCCACTATGAAGTCCATGGCGACCTCTTGCCAAGGGCCGTCGGGTTCCGCTACCGGCTGGAGTAGGCCTCTAGGTTTGCCTTTGGCTCCTTTCGCTGTTGCGCACACCGGGCAACCCCCCGAGTACGCCTCCACGTCCTTCCGGAGCGTGGGCCACCAAAACTGCCGCCGGATTAAGTGGAGTGTCTTTACGAAGCCGTAATGCCCCGTGCTCCGGCTGTCGTGGGCTCTCTCCATGACCTCCCGTCGGCAACCCTCGGGCACGTACAGCTTTCCTTCGTGCCACCACAACCCCTCTTGGCCGGTTAGCGCCTCTCGGTTCTGCTTGAGCCAACCGTCCCGCTCCGCTGCCTCCGCGAACCCTTGCCTTACTTCAGACGCCGCGTCCCGTCGCTCCCCCTTGGTCTGGCTTCGGGTCACCGCCTTTGCAGCCAGCCTGCTGGCGGGGATGACGGAGTCCACGATCTCCTCCCGTAGGCTGGCGTGTTGGGGCATGCGAGACAGTCCATCCGCTAAGAAGTTGCGCTTCCCGGGGATGTGTTTCAGTGTGAACCTGAACCTCCCGAAGTATTGGGACCACCGTGCCTGTTTGGGGGATAGCTTACGCGGGGTCTTCAGGGCCTCGAGGTTCTTATGGTCCGTCCACACCTCGAACGGTTCAGTTGCCCCTCCAGTAGATGCCTCCACGTGGCCAGCGCCCACTTGACCGCGTACGCCTCTTTCTCCCACACCATCCACCTCCTCTCCGTCTCGGTGAATTTGCGGGAGGCGTAGGCGCACGGGTGGATGGCCCCCTCCGGGCTGGGTTGGAGCAGGACTGCTCCCGTTGCCACGTCTGATGCATCCACTTGGATTATAAAACGCCGGTCTGGGTCGGGATGGCGCAGGATCGGCTCCGCGGTGAACCGCTGTTTTAGTTCCTCAAACGCCCCCTGGCATTCTGCAGTCCACGCGAGTGCCATGCTGGGCTTGGGGGGTTTCCCAGTGCCCTTGGTTTTTAGCAGGTCAGTTAGGGGAAGGGCGATTTGGGCGAAGTTCGGGATGAACTGACGATAGAAGTTCGCAAACCCTAGGAAGCTTTGGAGTTGCCTCCGGGTTCGCGGCGCTTCCCAGCCCAGGACATCCCTTACTTTCGCCGGGTCCATCTCAATTCCCCGGCTGGATATTCGGTAGCCGAGGTAGTCTAGTTGCTCTCGATGGAACTCGCATTTCGAGAGCTTTGCGTACAGCTGTGCCTTCAGCAGTCTCTGGAGCACCGTGCGCACCAGGCTCACGTGCTCCGCCAGGGTCTCGGTGTAGATGAGGATGTCGTCCAGGTAGACCAGGACGCCCCGGTAGAGTAGGTCGTGCAGCACCTCATTAATTAGCTGCATAAATACCCCCGGGGCCCCTTTTAATCCGAACGGCATCACGGAAAACTGGTAGCTTCCGAGCGGGGTGTTGAACGCCGTCTTCCACTCATCTTTTGCGCGGATCCTAACTCTGAAGTAGGCTTCGCGCAAGTCCAGTTTTGTGAACACCCTCCCCTTCGACAGATGCGACATCAAGTCCTTCATCAGGGGGAGGGGGTATTTGTACTCCGTGCTGATTGCGTTCAGCCCCCGGTAGTCTACGCACATACGGAGCGAGCCGTCCTTCTTCTCCCGGAATAACACCGGGGCCGCTAATGGTGACTTCGCGGGTTGGATGAATCCCCGTGCTAGGTTCTTGTCTATGAACTCGCGCAGGGCTCCCATCTCCCTCCTCGACAGGGAGTACATTTTTGGCTTAGGCAGGGTCGCTCCTGGCTCTAGCTCGATGGCGCAATCACTGGGCTGGTGTGGTGGGAGCTGGTCAGACTCCTTCTCCCCGAACGCTGCCGCCAGGTCTCGATACTGCCTCGGGATTCCGCCGCCCGTCGGGGGTTCCCCGGGTCCGGCCCCTCACTTTGCGGTTGCCTCGCCAGTCGCCGCTGCCTCCCCTCGCCTCGGGATCGTGGCGGGTCTCCGGGGTCCCGGCGCTGCTGCTGCTGCTGTTGCTGTTGCCGCCCGGGTCTCGGGCCCCATCTGCTCTCGCCCCGTCTCCCGGTGTCCCGGACCCTCCGCTTGTCCGCCGGTGGTTGCGGCTGCCTCCGTCTCCACGGCTCGGTCCCCTCTGCTCTCGCCCCTCGCCGGTCTGTCGACCCTGAACCGCACTGCCTCCGCCGTCCAGTCGACTCGTGGGTTCCGCCGCCGCAGCCACGCCAAGCCGAGTACCACTGCGTAGTCGGCCACCGGGACCACCACGAACCTCAGTTCTTCCCGGTGACTCCCGATCGTCATCTGGACCGGCTCGGTGTAATACTGAGCTGGCCCCCCCCCGCCAGCGTGCCATCTAACTGGCTGAATGAAATGGGCTCCCGGAGGCGCCTCAGCTGTAGCCCGAGCCCCGAGACCACCGCTGGGTGCATCAAGCAGTGGGTGCAGCCCGAGTCCAGTAGCGCCCGTAGCTGCGCCTCCCCTCCGGATCTCACCCCCCGGACGTGTATCCTCACCCGGAACGGTGGGCAGTCCTCGTCTCCTATTGGGTCCGCGCGCCTCGACTCCCCTGCTCGCACTGGGACGCCGTTCAGTGCGAGCGCGCCTCGTTTCCCGCCAGCTCCGAGTCCTCTCCGGAGGATGCTGTCTCCGGGGTCGACCACCCCCCGCGTCCTTTCTCGGTCACCGCCGCCACTGCCCCCTTCCGCGGTCGGTCACCGGTCCTTTTCCCGTTCGCACGCGGGGTTTTGACTTCGGGCCGTGGTGGGGCGCCTTCCCGCTCCGTCGGGCACTGCGCCACTCGGTGGCCTCTGCCTCCGCATCGGAAGCACAGATTCGGGGCTCTGGTCGCCTCTCGCCTCCCGGTGGACTGCCGTCGACCGCTCCGTCTCTCCTCGGGGGTCCTCTCCCTCGGCCGGTCCCTCGCCTGGTCCCGTCGTCTTGTGCTCTGTTGGATCTGCCGCCACGCCGATTCCGCCGTTCCGGCCAGCCAGATCCAATCCTTCACTGTGGCCGGGTCGTCCCGCCCCAGTGCCCGTTCCAGGATCTCTGGGTTGAGTCCCCTCTTAAAATACTTCACCTTCAGGGACTCCGGCCAGTCCGCGAGCTTCTCGGCCAACCTCCGGAACTCCAGGGCATATTCCGATACCGATTTGCCCCGCTGCCTGAATTGTAGGATGTCGTCCTCCGCCCGCTTGGCGCTCAATGTGTCCTCGAATCTGTCCCGGAGCGCCTGCATGAAGTCCGGGAAACTCCGTAGTTCCGCCGCGTTGGCATCGTACAGCCCGATCACCCAGCTGGCGGCTTGGCCATCTAGCAGCTCGGCCACGTAGGATACCCTGTCCTCGTCTCTAGCGAATAGGTGACCACCCCTCTGCATGAACCCCCTGACGTGCGTCAGAAAGTGCGGCAGCTGTTCGGGGTCCCCTGAGAACTTCCCAGTGATACCTCGAAGTCTCAGGACGTCTGCCGCCCGTTGGTCCTCCGACCGGGGCGCCGTGGGTGGTGCCGGCGGGGGTGTCGGACCGCCCCCCCTGTCGCTCGCCTCCTCGTTCACCGCCGGTGGCCCCACTCTCTGTAGTAGGGTCTGGAGCATCGCCTCCACGGCGTCTAGGCGTCGCTCGACTCTCTCCTCTAGTCGGGCGAATTTCTCGCTCCACTCACGGTTCCGGAACCCCGAACCCCGGGTCATCGTAACGCCCGAATCGTCTGGTCCTTGATTCACGCCCATCGACCACCGCTCGGATGGAGTGCGCCCGGCCCTGGCCGCTGCCCCGTCGCTCCCGGGCGGCTCCGACCGCCCTTCCGCGAGCCTGGATCCCTCGCGCTCCAGCTGACCCACGGATTCCTCGTCGCTGGTCATGCCTGTATTGAGAAAGAAAACGCTCCTCGGTGGTACCGGGTAGCGCTGACGGTGAGTCCTGGCTTTATGTGAGATTTGCCCCGTTCGACAGAGAAACTCTCGTGACACGTGTGGTTCACAAAGAAGGTTTACTCATGCGTAACGTAGTAGTCACAAGCAAAGCCAGGACTGGCTTGGTACAATTGCATCACTTGTTATATTCCCCCCTTCCCGCGCTTTTTCCCGCCTCGTGATCGCGTTGCGGCTGTGGGCTATTAGGCCCCCCAATGTCCCCCCTGATCGTTCATGATGGCAGGGTCGGTCAGAGTCCATTGTCCTTGATTGCCAGTCCCCCTCCGGCTGGGTTGGCCTCTCCCTGCTACGTGCAGACCGCGGGTTCTGTGCTGCGTTGCGATCTTGTTTCGCTGCCCTGCGGCCCCGTTCCTTGCTTGCTCGCGCCGTTATCAGTTCGTAATTAAAAGCTTCCGCTGCGGTTTTCCTGTTTAGCTGGCCGCAGGTGGCTCGTTAATTAGCGGCGCTTTCGGTTCCTCTTTTCCCCGCTAGCTACCGCCGGTGGATTCCGCGTGGTCTGGTTGCGAGCTTCCCTGCAGCCCCGTGCTTCCCTGAAACCTCGTGCTGACCGAACCTGACATCATCAGCATATTGATGGTATCTCACCCCAAAACAATGGATCACCTCACCTAGTGGCCTCATGTAGATGTTTAACAGAGAGAAGACAGGACCAAACCCTGAGGCACCCCACAAAGTAGGGGCTGCAGGCTAGATCTGTTCCCCCCCCCCCCATTAAAACTGACTGGAACTGATCCCAGAGGAAAGAGGAGATCCAGCAGAACACAGTGCCACCCACCCCCAACTTCTGAAGCCGGTCCAGAAAGATACCTTGATCGATGGCATTGAAAGCCACTGAGAGGTCAAGAAGAGCAAGGATGGATGCACTATCCCCATCCTGCTCCCACCAGAGGCCATCCAAGAGCGTGATCAATGCCGTCTCATTCCCAAACCCTGTTGGAACCCTGACTGAAAGGGATTCAGATAATCTGCTTCATGCAGGGTCTTCTGAAGCTGCCATCCAACCACTTTCTCCACAACCTTCCTTAAAAAGGGAAGGAAACTGGACAGAAACTGTCCAGGTTGGTTGGGTGAAGCAATGGCCCCTTGAAGAGGGATGCACCACCACCTCCTTAAGAACCAGCTTGACCACTTCCTCTCTCAAAGAGGAATTAACCACCACCCAGTCCCAATCATGGGTCCCCTCCTACACAGGTTTAACAAGCCAAGAGAAACATGGATCCAACACACAAGTGGCCAAACTAGCAGCTGCAAGGGCCTTGCCCACTTTCTCAGGTTCAACAGGCTCAAACTCCCCCCAGATAACCATACAAGACTTGGCTCCTGTAACCTCTACAGAATCTGCCTTAAGAGTGTAGAGCTAATACAAGCAACTTTATCCACTAGATGTACAGCATATTCCTCACAGCAACCCTGTAAGTGAACCTCAGTATTTAATTCCCTCAGTATAATTGCACCCTTTAATTTTAAAAGTTATTGTCCAAAATATAAATCAGATATTTACTGCTAGTTTTACCTCCTTCAGGATGCTTTTTCTGATTGTAGTTGGTCATCTTTTGAGCCAGATTATTTTTTATCATTAAATGTGCCCCAATATTAGATATTGTATAAATTCAAATCCATCAAAACTGGTAATGAAATGATGAAGAGATTTAGAATGGAGCTCCAATTATGAACTGAAATCCCATTTTTCACTGTCATAAGTTTCACACCTTTTTTCATCAGCTGTCAACCACTTGCATATAAACTGAAAAAGAATAATATAGGCAAAACAACATGGTGGTATGAGAAGACATTTCTCATATGGAACAGAGATGAACACTGAGTAGCTGTCTGCACATAAAGTGAATTTGGACAGGATATTAGGAATCTTCCTATTCTCCTAAAAGAGTTCATTCTGAATTGCAGCTTGAGAGAATCACTTCTTTCTTTACAGCCAAGGGAACCACTTGTCTGAAAAGTGCTGTATGACCCAATTGTTGCAATTTAGTTTTAGAAAAAGACGTTAGACATGAAAAGTGAAGATTGCATGTATTGTGTTTTTACACTAGATATTGTTGAATAATTTTTCCTGCCTAAGTATCACCTAACATTGCTGATGATATCCACGGAAATATGGTTCAAACACGTATCTTTTAAAATACGAGAAAGAATCCTCTCCGTTTCTCATGTAATCAAAGTAATAAATCCTGCTGTTTGACATAAGGAAAACAAGACTATAAGATATGCCCTAGTATAGACACTTGAGAAAAGCATCTATATAATACACCACAATATGTTTAGATACCAACTTTTTATTGCATGGAGGAAAAAAATCAATTATGCCTTGTGAAATAGCCTCTATCAAGTGATGAAAGTCACTAGCAAAGACTATAAGCCTGAATAATTTACAATAGCACCAAAAGCAAACATAGCTTTTTTCGTGATTGAAAAATAAAGGGAGAGGGAGAGTGATTTCTTGAGGAAGCAGTAGACAGAGTTGAATAGGCAAGTACATATTTTAACTCAAGTTATTCTTATTTCTTTTTGAAGACTGTTTAATTGAATGAATATAAAAAGGATATGGTTAGCTTCCTGTGGAAGTTTCTCTCCACTAGGTCAGATAGAGTGGAAATGGGAAATAGGGTATGTATGCACTCTGGCTTGCCACTAAAATTCTATCCTCTCTGGTCATGCTTGAGCATCAGGAAAACAGATTTCTGCAATGGGGCAGCCTGTATAGAACATGGGTTCTAGACTCTTTATTGTCTTTATTGATCAACTGTAAGAGTCTAAGCTTTTTTACCCAAATGCACAAATAATCCTCCTATTAGCTTCAATATCAGTCCATGTTTCTTAGCAATAGAACTGCTGAGGGCAGACATTTGGATCGTGGTATGAAAGTGGTCGTCTGTTTGTGCCTAGTTTTTTTAATGCACCAAGAAGGCATTTTTGGTCAACAACAACAGACTGTTGTTGTTGTATTGTTGATGCTAATTCTAAGGGACATATTCAGATTTTCTGTATTCATATAGGTTAGAAGGCAAGTTAAAAACTTTATTTCTAGAGGACAAGGATAAGATAAAGGTAGCTGTTTTTCTTCTTATTTTAAAGCTGCTCTTATTCTGTGTTGTAAGTATATTTTATGATAGCTTTAGTATTCTTATGATTTACCGTTTTATTTTAAGGCAGATGCCTCATAGGTTATTTGATGGAAAATAGGATATAAATGTTTCTTACTTCTCTTTCTTCATTATCTATTCACTGTGTGGATAATAGCTTTCCTTTTCTCTACAAGACTTAAAGATATTATTGCTTTCTTCTTCTGTAGTATAATAAATAGAAGCATATGAAGCTGATTCCCAAGCATAATAAGATTGTCTTCTCTGATTCTGAAAATGTACAGAAATTTTTGAATTAATTTAGGTTAACTTAATTCACTCTGTGACCAGACCAGATAAGTTGTAGTAAAAATGACATCCTATTCCATTGTTAAAGACCTCCTATTCTTGAGCTTCTGATTATATAAATGGTAAAGAATGTGTCGATCATTTGGAAGTTCTCTAGTTGTCATTGTTGATAAGAAATGACAGGAAAATTGCTACAAACTATGTTTTACCTGCTGCTGGTCCATTGTCTGTGGAGAAAGAATCTGTGAATCCATGAATTTGCCCAGAGATGACAGTGATGTAGATGACTTCATTAAGAAATACAAATAATTCAGAACTTTTGCACTCCACGATTCAAGCATTGAATCATTTATTATGTTCCATGATCAGCACTAAAAATGAGATAATTATAGAATAACATAATATGAATATAACTTTTGAACAACTATTACATTGCATTGCAATGTATTATAATTGTGCATACTTTCTCTGTAATTCATTATACAAATTTAGCCATATATCCCTAATATTTCTATCTATAGCACAAAAATTGTCAACTTTAAGTATGTCATTAATATTAGAGTCTCCAATCCAACCTTTATTTCAGTCATTAGCAACTATAGAACAAGAACAATCAAGCAACCAAGTAAAAAGGTCTGAAAGGAGATAATCATAAAATTTGGTCTGTTTTACCAATGAAGTTTATTAAAGTAAGATGAATCATAATAAAAGATCACAAATAACACTATAAAATAAGCTGTACATCAGTGTATCCACTGTTTTTATTTCCAGAAGTGTTCAGCAATTATCTTCTATTACAGCAGAAGAGAAAATGTGAAAACAGGCTAGAGTAAGGCTATTAGTCTTTCTGCTAGGCTAGAGAGACATTCTGTTGGAGTACAGATGTTACTATGGTTTCCAACTGCTAAAAATATGTAATTAAATTTCTATCCTTTTGGAGGTCTACTTCCCAAATTCTTGTATTAAACTGTAGACAGAAGAAGGAAAGGCCTTGAGGGACAGGAGGAAAAGCTGCTACCAAGGCAACAGTCAGATAAAAGGGGCTTGAGTCCAGGGCAAGAATGTAAGAGGAGTAAATATCTCAGACAAGCCACTCCGTAGTTCACACAAAGATAAAGGGGGGGGGGGAGCACATTCAGACTTGCAGGATTCTTTTACTACAGCTTTACAATAAAAGTAGTAGTTTTTTTTTTTTTCATCTTAGCAATAAATAATGAAGGCTTAAAGGGCCTTCATCACATTTATTTCTGTAAAAGGTAGAATTGCCATGCTTTCCATTTAAATAAATAATTTATGGAACCAGAGGATGTTCCATCTTCATCCAACCTAAAATATGTCAATACACCAATGCAAAGAATACAAATTATATACTTCATTGCTTTTCTCTATGTTTACATATTGCAAAACATGAATGCTCTCTTATTCAGCATTATGAGACCAAGATGCAATAGTTTGGTTTGAAATGTTAAAATATAGATGTGAGAATCAGCCCAGAACCAACTTGAATTTATGATTTAATAATTTGATTCAATTTAAATTTGTAAGTATTGACTCAATTCAAATTTGTGATTCAAACAATAAAAACAATTTGGTTGAAGATTCAATTTAGTGCAAATGTGTGTGGCATATGTACAAAAGTTAATTCAATCCAATTGATTTAAACATATCTTATTCAATTTGTTACATAAATTGATTCAACAGTTTGTTTCAAAGATTCATTTAAAAGGGACAATTCAACTGAATCATCATCAAAACAACCGAAGTGTCACATAGACTTTCTTCCCTTCCTTCTTAAAACTCTGCTCTGGGGAATTGAGACAACCTTTAGATAAGTTTTTCAAAGGCATGGCAGGCTTCAGATGGGGGAGAAAGGGAGAAAATAGGATAATGTAAACAAAGGTCTATTTAAGTATCCATAATCTCCAAAGAGATAACAGAAAATTCATATTTCTATCTCTATACAAGAATATATTACCCCAAATGCCATATGAATGGTAATGAGTCCTGCAGTGGATTCTCAATATATATGACAAATCAGAACAGGAACAACTTCTATTGCACTCTGTGTGTGTGTGTGTGTTCGTGATTGTGTGTGTTTATTCATTCCTGCCACTTGTATAGGCAGTTTTGACCTGTTTTTAAAAATCTTGAATAATTTGGATTTTGAGTGGAGGATGGGATTACCATTTGCAGTTTTGTCTCAAACAGCAAATGTTTGGGGTCACTCCTGAGTTTAGGTATTAAACTAACCACATGATTGTTGAATAGCTTGGCTTTTAAGCATAGAACAACCAAGTAAAAAAGTGACAATTCTCCAATTCATCCCAGCCCTTAATCGCTAATGGAATATATATATTCATCACAGAGAACAGTAAGCTGCTTGTTTCAGCAAGTAATGGCTAATTAGAAGCATTCTGACAAGTGTGTAAATTGAATCAGTAATTCTCACTATTAAAGTAATTTCATGGTTTGTGAAAGTGATTGTGCAAAAAATTCATTGAGATACAGAGGAAAAATGGTTCTGCACTAAGGAATCTCTCCAACTGTAATGACTTCGGCTAATGTTCTCATCAGTAATCATTCAAATGAAAACCCCAAAGATGGTAGAAAACTGCTAAAATAAAAAAGCAGGGTGGAAAAAAACAATATCTTTTTTTGATATAAGAGGTTTATAAAAATTAGAGATGCAGCAGCACCAGCTGTACGTAGTTATGGAAACACACACATTTTAGAAACGTCCTAGCAATGTGAAAGCCCTTGGAAGGTTGCCCATAGCCTCTTGTGAGTGTGAATAGCAACATGTTTACCAGAATGATAATGCCATAATTTGGGATTCAAAAGATTAGCTTCTAAGGCTTAATCTACATCCATCTGCTTACAGTATATGCCAACTATTAGTAAATGTAAATGTACATACCTACCTACAAATATAAACAGTGTCTTGTACTTATTGGACAAAATATCTGTGCATAGAAGAGATTTAGATATTGCTGCAGTGCAAAAGGAAAAGAAGATGTGCTTCTATCATCCTGGAGTCCAGAGGAATTCCAATGGCATTGCTTACTTGTCTTTCATTTAAAGGAGAAGCTAACACTCAGTGACAATTATAGAATATCTTATTTATTTACAAATGTACACATAGAACAAGGTAGAAGGAAAAAAAACATAAAATCACCAACCTACTGATTCACACTGAATCCCATTCCACTTTCTCATGCATAATCCTGAAAAGAGACTTGAACCTCAGCACATGCCTTCTGCTTTTGCTCCTTTTTCGTCCTATGCCTGTCTGTGTCACTCAGACATATCCTCTCTCTTTGCAGTGGGGGTGGAGATGGGGAGTAAAGAAAGAACTGAAAAACTAGATGGGAGAGGAGAGAAGATGGCAAAGTTCATCATTAGGACAACTTCACCACTGAGGAACTGAGATATTGTTGGTGAAATGGTGCGTTGAAATACCACCATCTCTGCTCTACCACCATACCACATTCGGCACTAGGAGCTAAAATAGGGGTAGAGGATCTAATTGTATTCTCCAGTCAGAACATTCCAGTGCAATATTTAACTATTTTTCTTCACCCCTGATATTAATTAAATATCCATCAACCTGCCATTAGCATTCTTTTAACATACAAAAGCCAGGCCGGCATTCATAAAAATACTAAAAACAAAGGGTCCTTCTCCACATCTCCAGTGATGTGCTTTCATCCTGTTCTCAAGATGAGAGGAAAGTGGAAAACTGCTGCCCCTACCAGTCCTTTCGTCATGCCTTGAAAATGAGGCCAGCAAAGTTGTTGCTGCTCCTGAAGGAACAAGGATCATTCAAGTTCATCATTCCTCTCCTTCCCTGCTATTTGCCTTTCTTCCTCCCTCTTGATATGGAGAACCTTGCTCTGACCTCAGCATTTGCTGGCAGAGAAATGATGAGCAGGGAAGGCATCCCACCCTCCATTGCCCACCCCCTAGCACAGATCTCTCATTGGCTCCCACCTTACCTTCCTGATTACTGGAAAGTTCCACTTCCACCCCTGTAACAGTCAGAGGTGGCAGTTATGTTCTCCAGTGAGCAAAGAGATAAGGGCAAGGATTGCTGTGGTGGGAGATTACCAAGGTTATTGGTTGGAATTTTGACCACATGGAATATTTTTCATTAGGCTGTTACTTCTACCAGAGCCAAAAAGAAAAAAGACCCAGATCCAGTAGGTAACTGGGAGAAACATAAGATCCTCTTTTCCAAAGTCTGTTTAGGTTAGAGTCCACATGAAGTTAATTTTAAGGCTTCAGGTTACCCATTGCCACCATTACAATGGATGCAGCTCCTGTCTACCTTTAGCCTGGGACAATTTACAGTAGTTGGATGAAAGATGCTTCATTGATTTCAGAAACCGAAACAATGGATGAGAAAGAGTTCAATAGAATCTGAAATTCATTTCTGTCACTTGTAACACTTCTGGGTATATGCTTACTTATCGTTGCTGTTGTTGTTAATATGGAAGAAGGCTTTGCCAGGGTATTCTTTTTCACTGGTGGTTTATGAATGAATTAAAAAACAGTAACAATTCTTTGATCTTCAGAAAATCATGAAAATTGACTTGGCATTTAAATTATCTTAAGATTTTGGTTTCCTTTAAAAAAAAGAAGCAAAAGTGGGGAGAAGAATGGGTTTTACCCAGACACTTACATGTTCAGCTAATTATGTTAAAGGCTAATATAATTTGGATATTTATGCTGTTTATACAGGAAAGCAATTGGGAAATCATTTAAGCATTACATTTAATTTGAGTTGCTATTTCAAGTATTTCAAATTGTGTTAGCTGCTTGCAGCTTCTAAAGAGATTACTTTTCTGTATCTTTAAAGGTTTAGTTCACTAGTTTGCTTTGAAGATAAACAGTGTGACTGTCATTTTAGCAGAGGTAAAGGCAATCTTGAATCCAAAGATAAATCATAACAACAGAATCAGAGATCTGCTACAATGTAATAAGCCAACAATCCAACAGGTTTCCTAAAGTTGATAATTAGATGAGTACCAGAGTTAAGCATTTGTGAACTGGGAATTAGTGCAATTACAAATGGAATTATTAGACAGATAAAAGTAATTTCTCCATTTAGCACAAAGCACAACCTATATACTTCAATAATAGTTAATATAGGATACCATTCGATGAGATAAGAATGATAATTCTACCTTGTGCTTTCTTTATTTCTTTGCTGCTCATTTTCTGTTAATTTATTGAAACAAGATGTAGATTTATGAAAATGTGATCAGAATGATTCTTTTTTAAAAAGTGTACATTGCTTTTATAAAATAGGTAATAAATATTTGTCAGGATACACACACACACATACATTAGTGGCTGGATAGCATAGTCGTTAGAGCACCACCCTTTGATGTGGGAGATTGGGGTTTGAATCTCCACTGGTACCTACCTTACTAGTACGGATCCTTGGGCAAAGTTCCCCAACACTTCACTTGCCTACCTTGAATATGACAGTGACACAAACTAAGAGAGTCATGCTGGCTCAGATGTTGCCCAGATTAACAAGGTCCATGCCATATGTTGGGGAACTAGGAGAATCTGATGATAAGTGGGCTACTGAAACAAACCATACATGGATAAGACAAGAGAACCTGGAATAGATGAAATGCTACTACAACAGTAGACCTAATTAGAACGGATATGTGAAATGTATGAAGGAACTATGGTTGGACAGAAGACCTACATCTGCACTAACTGAGAAACAGCTAGTTACCCAATGCTTCAACATAGTGAAGAGGAAGCTGCTCTCACAACTTGAGATAGACCAACTACACATTACATTCCAGACTCAAGAAGATGCAGGAAAACAACTGGATGTGCAGCCAACACCTGAAGCTGGAACATCACTGCCATCTCCTCCATTACAGAGCACAGCAGCTGATATGAGGGATAAGATCATGGATAAACTAGGTACAGTCATCCCTTGAGACTGATTACCAAGGCTGAGTAGAGAAGTACCATCCAATAGTATGCTAGAAGTTGTCAATAGAGCCCTCCAGACAATCCTTACTACCACCATAACTAAAACCAGTGAACTGGTATACACTACAGCTGCTGTAATCCTGGAGATGCTTGGCTACACAATCAAGAAGAACAGCAGTACATACCCCCACCCCCACCCCTGGAAAATGAGGTCAGAGGCTAAGATCAAGGCAACTCAGAGAGAAGTTAGTCAGCTGGTGGAACTACTGAAGGGTATGGAGATTAAGGATAAGACTCGGCTACTAAAAAAATACAAAGGCCTGACTCCATCTGAAGTCATAGAAATGGCTGAACAAAAGCTCATCGCTCTGGCTGCCAGGCTAAGGAGACTAAAGAGGACACTGAGGCAAAGCAGCACAAGAATAGGCACCAAGCACCAGATCTATAAAAGCAGTGGTCTACCACACTAGACAGGACCCAAGGTGCAGACTGTGGAGAGAAGCCTTAGAGACAGTCCAACATATAGTGGCAGGGTGTAAGACGCAGGCAGGAACTGTCAGGTTCAGCCCAAGAATCACACGAGACAGTCCATAAATCAGCTCAGCTTCTTTATTTGCTTGCACCTAAGAGACAGAATCTCACCAGACTAACTCTAATCCCCCAACTACAGCAACTATAACCATTATGCCCTTAGGGAGGGACCAGTCTCTTTCTCTCGACCTTCACACAGTCCAGCTAGGGGCTGAGGAGATGCTTTCCTTGGAATGTCTCTCCACCTTCCCTGTATCCTTGAAGCTCCATTCCAGAATCCTCCTCGCTCACGCCTTCCATCACAGGAACAGCATACACTGAACGGCACAACCAAGTACCTGGAACTGTGTACAGGAACATCTGCATGGTCTATGGGCTAGACCTTCCTAAGTCTAGATGGGAGATTCCACAGACGTTCGTGGAAAATAACAGGGCTAAGATCCTGTGGGACTTCCAGATCCAGACAGACAGGCAGGTACTGGCAAATCAACCAGACATTGTGGTGGTAGATAAGGACCAGTGGTGGTGATAGATGTAGTGATACCAAGTGACAGCAGCATCAGGAAGAAGGAGTATGAGAAGCTGGAGAAGTACCAGGGCCTGAAGGAGGAACTAGAGAAGATGTGGAAAGTAAAGGCCAAAGTGGTCCCAGTGGTGGTAGAAGCACTTGAGGCTATGACTTCTAAGCTGGGAGAGTGGCTCCAACAGATTCCAGGAATGACATCAGAGCTCTCTGTCCAGAAGAGTGCAGTGCTAGCAACAGCTAAGATACTGCACAGAACCCTCGAACTCCCAGGCCTCTGGTAGAGGACCTGACATAGGGGTAAGAGGGAATTTACACACACACACACACACACACACACACACACATATCACCACTTATTTCTAGAAATCTCACTGAAATTAATTTATCAGCTGATTGTGCATCTTTGCCTAACATCAGAAATGTTATTTTCATATTGTGAGTCATTTTTAATTTGCAAAGTACTGTAGTCATCTAAAATTAACACTAATGCAATCTTAACCATTTTCATGATAGTGCATTGTTTTCCATTATTATTGTTGTTGTTATTGTTATTTATTGTTGTTGGCTTCAAATATTCAAATATTTGGAAAACCTAAAGTTGCCATCCAAAAAGAATATTATTTAAGGAAAGATTTTACATTATTTTTGTTTTCCTGAGGTTTTGTCACACCACCAAATTTTCTAAAGATCTGTCAACATGGAAGGAATAGAAGGATATGATAAGAATAATTAAATACTCATAAAAGAACAGCAAAGGTCTCTTTTTTCTTTTAGAAGCAGGTAAAGCATTTTATTCTGGATTTCAATTTCTACTCAGATTATTTTCCTTAATTGGTTGAAGGCTGCAAAAGAACAAATGAGTGGATATAGATTTTGCAGATGAAACATAGGCTTTAGTTATTTCCAGTTATTATTTAGTTATTTATATATATTCCATTTATATAAAGTTGGGCAAAAGATGGGAATTTTATGGAAGTTACATCAGGGAATGGACTATTAAGAAAATAGAGGTATAGAGGATGTATCCGGAAGAATGAGAATGACTTTTTTCTTGTTTTTTCTTGACTTATCTTTCACAATGAAATCAATAGGATTTAATTGGGTCTAACTTTGAATATATTTTGCCCACTTTTTTAAATGGAGTCCCCATAATATTTCTTCCAGAAACACAGACTACTGTGACAAAATTAAATTAATATCCACTGATGAAAGAAAGCAGCCGTGCACATGGAACAATAAAGTTGAAATGCAGCAAGCCAACATGAAAGAAATCAGCTGGTATCAGTTTTTCCTTAAAAGACAGTTTATTATAGGTTTGAGGTATATTGCAAGTGTCAAATGCTGATTCAGTGGTCAAGGCTTAACACTAATCTTCAGATTTTCTTTAAAGCATTGCTTTTGAAATTACTAGGATTGAAATTCAAACTGCCAGAGCTGGAACATTAGTTTAACCATCATGCCACCTTCCTTGATTGCCAAAGTGAGAAATGAAAAGTCTATTGTTTAGATGCTAGTACATAAGAAAATAACTTTTAGAGTATTAAAATAGTGCACCATGAAGGGAAATAATTAGAGTACAATTCTCATTAAACAGATACACTTAATCTGTATCTAGATCTATGTACACACCTTTCATTATCTTCTCATTATGCTATATATTTCCATAAAGTCCAAACTCAGTCACTTTTAATTATCATTCTTATTCATGTAACTTTCTGGCCCTCTATGTATTTTGACTGTCCTTTAAACTTTTCAGAAACTTCAGTATTTGAAATAGATTAATAGTGCTTAATTCAGAAAAAAACATTTTTGAATTTTGACTAACTTCTAGCAAAATACATTCCACCTCCACTTTCCAATCTATTTAATTTGATTTAAAATTTCAAAGCTCTTATTTTTGTGGAAAATCTTAATGTTTCACTACCATATTTTATTGTTTTGATTAAAAAATTTTTTTATGAAGACTGCTATTATGTTGGCCAATTGTGGGAAGTGATGATAAAGACCTTGAATTTTTGTACTTAAATTTTCATGATTTTTTTTTTTTAATTGGAGAAGACATTTAACACAGAGGACACAATCATAAAGCAAATTAAAAGACAGTTGATTAAACAAGTGGTCCAGTACATGTTGACTCCAAGGTAACATCGTTTTGTTAAGTTGGAGATATTTCAAGAAGGGTATTGTAGAGTGTCTTTTGTCTAAGGGCAGAGAGCTTTACACCAATCTTGCATAGTATACACATGTCATTAGTTTCATATTTTAGAGCAATCTTTTGAAAAATGAGAAAATGTGACCTGTCTTGTTTGGAGAGAGTGGCCAATGCTAGATGGGTTGGAAACTTGGATCTCATCTAGTCTCAGCACTATCTACAGATGTATACAGTAGGTGGCTGCTAACTCTTCAGCTATGTCTCTAACAAGAGAAATTAGCCTTTGCCTAGATATTCCCAAACTAGACACTGCTCTGAATGATGGTATCTTTAAAAATTACAGGGTGTCAGGTTGCATAGAATGCAGCCAGCTGGTGACTTCCAGACACCAACCTGTAACAACCATTCTGCTTTTTGTTTGTTTCCGGGTCCGCTAAATATTATTTTTACTTTAATATAAATCTATCTGTCCCCTAAGATCAAATAAAAAGGCCATTTTTTCTCATGAACCTGCCTGTAATGCTAGTGGGCACAATAAATGGGTTTTTTTGTGTGGTGGACCATCATAGGAGAATCAGCGTAGGGAAGTCATTAAAGTGTTAGACTGGAACCAAAATACTCAGGTTGAAGTGCCCAGTCTTGCCAAAGAGCTCACTAGTGAGTCTGAATCAGTCACTTTCTCTCAGTCGACATCACATGATGGTTGCTTGGGGATAAAATAAGGGACATTTTCCCACATAAGCCATAAGTCAGAGAAAAGGTGGATTCTAAATACAATAAACCAATACATACAGTATTCCAACAAGAAGTGTTCCTTGTTCTCTAAAAGTGTGCTTTGGCTGCTCATTCTATCTTAATTTTTTTTTTTTTTACTGAATTTTGTTGTTCAGATGTCCCGATGTAGATGTATACTTATTTATTCTCATTTTATTGCTCTGAATGCTGTATGCTGGAAAGATCCCTGGGCTATTTTAATGCAAAATATGGAAGGTACGTGGAGATTGATCAAACCTGAGAAAGTGTCCATGTTTGAACATAAAGTGACCCTTGTGAACATATTCAATTATTATTTACTACATGACTAAGGATCAGCTTAATAAAAAGTCATGCTAGAATAATTATTTTGTTTGCAACCATGATTATTGAAAGAAGTCATGCTAGAATCAAGAAGAATACATTCCATTAGAAACAGTCTGTATTGTATCCAGGGGCATCTGCAAGGGTAGAAAAAAATCAAGATGGGCTTATGACTCTGTAAAAAAGAGGTGGAACATTAATGACGTGGTTGTGGGAACAATCTTGACTTTTTAAAAAATTCCTTCTGTGGATACATGTGATTATATAAAAATGGGGATAGAATAATTAGGAGGAATGAGAAATGAGACCCAGTGATCAAAAGCCTAAGCAGAGGCTTTCAGAGGAGAGAAGAGGGGAGGCAGAAAATAAAATGAGCATTGTTCCAAAGTACTGCATGATTTACTTCTTTTGTGCATGCCTTATGACACCGCACACATGTACCAAAGATGTTGGTGATAAGGCTACACTTGTCTATCATTTTGACAATAAGTTTATTTGCATGCCTCTGAGTCAAGGCACACATTTTGATGGATGAACAAATTCTGGAAAATTGTTCTCGTAATTTCCAGAGATAAGAAGAAAAGAGTTTGTCCCAATGTCTCTCTTCCATGGAATAAAACTGTACTAATGTCCAGATTTTGATTAACTGAAAATTGTTGAAATTTGGCACATTTTTCTGCCAAAACTGGCAGAAGAGGGAAGAAAAAGGTGTAGTTAAATCATTTTTTTGTTAATAATTTTATTGAAGTTTTTTAATAAATATAGTAAAAACTAATACAAACTAAGCTAGAAGAAAAAAGAAAAAGTTCAGAAGGTCCAGAGAAAAAGAAAAGAAAAAAGAAAAGAAAAAGGCAATAAAGACAATAATAAAGAAGTAGCTTCCAACCTTCATCACACCAAGCATAAGTTAATATACTAACTTTTGACTCCCTTTTAAAGTTACAAATAAAAAAACCTCCTCTCCCAATAGCCTATCTTTATGAAATCCAGAAATCATCATCTGTTCAATCTTAGTGTAGCAAAAAGTCACTTAGTTACCAGAATTATCAAACAAATAATTTATCCTTGGTTAAATAGTCCAACTTTATATTTCTTCTTTTTGCTGTGCACAATCTTGATCTTTAAATCATTCCAATGTCATTGCAGGGTTTGATATTTCATCACTCTTTGGCATTTAAAAGAGTCTTCAAAGCATCATCCAGAATTTCTTGTCGCAGCTGTTCCGTGTCCAGATCCTTTTCTTGATATGTCTTTTATATTCCCCTTTTGATAATCTCAATTTTGTTGTCTTTCAAGACTTCAAACTTTATAATGTCTATGTCAGGTAAATGTTTGTAAAAGTTTTTCTCATCATCTTCTAAAAGTTTATCCATTGAAATCTGTATCCTTTCTGAGATATTAGTTATTAATATTTCAGTCCATCTTTCAAAAAAACTCTTGAGCTAAGTAAAATTTATAGCTGGCTGAGCCATTTTAATTCTTTTCTGCCTGGTCCTTTAGTTTCCTCTAGTGTTCATTTGCATGCCTCTTGATATGTATTTACAAAAAAAGTTACAGAACCTTGGCAACAATGTTTTACATAGAACACTACCAGCCCTGGATTAACCATTAAGCAAAATGAGCATCTGCTTAGGACACCAAGGAAGGGGACACCAGAGTTTTTACCCCTAGCTATCATGCCCTTAACTCATTCACTGCCACAGTCAGCTTTAATCCTTTGTATGTGTGTGTGATTGTCCTTATCTGCCACATTCAACTTTAATCTGCATTGTTTAAAAAAAAAAAGGGGGTTTTGGCATGGTGAGTGACTAAAGTTGAAAGATGTAGTTTGAAGGTGTTGTCTGATATCACACTGTTTCCATCTCATGGTGTGAGAGTTTTGCTTCCATCAAAGGGCACCGTTGTATTGTGCTTAGGATATCAGTTGCCCTTAAACCGGCCCTGAATGCTACATTTGCTTCTCCCTTTTTTAACCACATAAACCAGAAATTTCAGATGCATTTTTAATATAAAACTTGAGAGTTTATTAGCTTAATGAGAGAGAAGTAACTTATGTAACTCATATTGTACAATCCATTTCAACCTCATTATCTGGACATACTGAAGGAAAAGAGACCTTTTCAATTTCTCTTCATTAACATACTGACAGAATCTTGATGGTAATGAATCAGAATAACTCAATTATTAATTCATTTTTGTTAGTGAAAATCATAATAATGAAATATAAATGTGTCAGATAAAATCTGACAGAATTTATATTTAGTGTACTGTAACACCTTTTGAAGCTGCAATGAAAAAAACAGAAGCATGCACACAAATTGGTAAGATTTTGAAGCTGGAAGACTCTTTTTCTATTGATCCTTGATGGAAAGCTCATAATTCAGGACTTCCGGTGAGGATTAATGGCAGTCTAGTTGCCTTCAGAGGAGCGGAGATGGCACTGCAGTGGAGATCAGCACCCAGAGGGCCAATGCTGGATGCTGAATTCTCTCCAAAGGAGAGATTGTGAAATAACCCACATGTTCTCTGGACAGCTGCTCCCCATAAGTAAACTGCAGGAACAGAAGTTTTTTGCAGTTCACTTGCGAGTTGAGCAGCTGGGAGGTGCAGGATTCCATCTGCATTCATAGCTGTGGTACAATCTATATAGACAATAAGACCAATCAAGCCTAATTTCTGAGCCACATTTGGAAATAATTATTTTACAGCTTGAGATTTTCTTTTACAACAGATAAGTACTCCTCTTGGTGAGTCTCATCTTTTTCTGGATTACAAAATCAAAAAGATTTAAAGATTTAAAGTATAAAGAATATTTGACAAAAGCTTAACAAGGGATGAGATAAGAAAGATTAAAACGGATAAAGGGGAATGCTATTTTTAGAAGATTAATTTTTCTGTGAAACTGTATTGGAAAAAATGCGACTGAATTAGGCAATTGACTCAGGCTTTCTGTGGGAATGTTTTCTGCTTTTTACTAAAGACCATAGATAGTTGACAGGATATACAAAACAAAAGATAAAGGTAAGTTAGTCAACTAGACTGAATACTTGACTGTAACCATGGAGATGCAGATGTGACATGTGCTTACAAATGCAGCATCAAAGGCACAAGTGGGGTGGAAGTTTGTTTTTCTCTTTTCTCTCACTTAACACTTTCATTTTTGGACTGTAACATAATGACAACACATAAGTCTGCATGATTGGAGGGTAGAAGAGGGTCCTTATGACAGCCAGCAGACAAAACAATTCCATTAGACTTACTTCAGAAAATGTTTGATCAGCCTGGCAACAAACCTGCTAAGTCACTTGAGATTAAATTTACAGCTTCTGGGGGAAAAAAATACATGGAAGACTTGATAAGTTGGGAAACTCTGTAACATAAATGTCTGAATATATAAAACAAGTCAATGATAAGATGGAAATTTTGGAGAATAAAACAGAAGTTGCATTGGAGAGAGAGCTGGACAATTTGGTTCTACTGAAATTGAGAGAGAATGAATTTTGTGTTAGATTTAGAGCTATCCCAGAGAATTCTGATAAAAATATTACAGAAATTATTATTCAGGCTTTGACAAATTTCTTGGATTGGGAAGAGGAAGATACAGAGCCAGAGGTAAATAAAATTTATAGAATAAATTCAAGATTTGCGAGAACAAGGAATGTTCCAAGGGGTGTTTTGGTGCATTTTGTGAGGAAAAAGACAAGGGATCAAGTTCTGCAACAGCATTTCAATACAAGATTGATGATAGATAACACAGATATAATTATCCTGAAAGAAATCCTTATTAGACTTCTAGGTAAGAGAAAATAATTCTCCTTTTTGACTGAAAGACTGAAGCAGAAAAGGATTTCATTTTGCTGAGACAAATTAGAAGGTATGGTTTTTACATTTAAACAGCAGAGATTTCAGCTGAATTCTGTTCAAAAGGCAAAGACATTTTTGGAAAAAATTAAAGGAGAACTGGAAGAGGCCCAAATGGAGGTCCCAGAGGAGACTATATAAAAAGTACAACAAATGCCAAAGGACTCTAAAAGAGATAATACTGAATTAGGTGCTATGGGTATGGACCTTTCTAAATTTTTGGCTTGACTGTGGATTACAAATATTTAACATGGAATATAAATGTATCAAATGTTCCCCAAAAGAGGGGGAAAAGAATCATTACTTAAAAAAATTAAAACCAGACATAAAGTGACTGGAAATCTCTTATAGACTTTTTGTGTGAAACAGAAAAAACTGAATTTATGATGTATGGTTTTAATTATTAGGAAAAAAAATATATTATAGAAAAAATGAAAGTCATGCTGTAACTATAGAGTAAGAGGTTAATTTACACTTATAACTGCTGTAAAAGAAAATTGGAAGTTACTTCTTGTAATGGATGGCATGAGTGAGGAAAATACTGGAATGGAGGATCAAGGTTATCAGGATGGAGGGGGAACATTTCAGAGCAAGCACTTTCTCAGTCTACAGCAGGAGCATGGGAAGATGAAGAGGATGAGGATAGCCCCTCCCTAGAGTCTCACAGGGTATATCCACTAGTTGCTTTAGCATAGGTTTAGTCTGGCGAGATTCTGTCTATTAGGAGAAAGCTAAGAAAGGAACTGTATTGGACTGGACTGTTTCATCATTGTTCTTGGGCTGGGCCTGATACTTCTTTATATTTCCTTCCTTCCTTCCTTCCTTCCTTCCTTCCTTCCTTCCTTCCTTCCTTCCTTCCTTCCTTCCTTCCTTCCTTCCTTCCTTCCTTCCTTCCTTCCTTCCTTCCCTCCCTCCCTCCATTTTTGGCTTTCTCTTTTCTTTCTTTCTTTCTTTCTTTCTTTCTTTCTTTCTTTCTTTCTTTCTTTCTTTTCCTTCCTTCCTTCCTTCCTTCCTTCCTTCCTTCCTTCCTTCCTTCCTTCCTTCCTTCCTTCCTCCCTCTCTCCCTCCCTCCCTCCCTCCCTTCCATCCTTCCTTCCTTCCTTCCTTCCTTCCTTCCTTCCTTCCTTCCTTCCTTTTTTAAAATTCTAAATATTAGTTTCTGTTAGTTTTTATCTTTCTTCTTTAAAACCCTAATAAAGTTATTTTTAAAAAAAGATGAAAAGCTCATAATTCATGGCATTCTGATGTTCAGAAATGCTGGAATTATTTATAGCTTTTCAGTCCAAGAGGTTCTGCTAAAATGAAATGTAAGTTCAAGGCTGATTTGCAATGCATCAATATCACCTGTTTTCAAGGACTGAACAGAGATAGTTACAGCACCATTCCCTCAAGCAGATAGAGAGAATGACACAAGCTGCTGCAAAAAAAGGAAATTGCATTGTGCATCAATGGGTCTAATCACAAGGCAAGCAGAATCACAGAGCAGGAACAAATTAGGTGGCTTTTAAGGCATTTTGCAGTATTTTCTATTGCCACCCCAGTGTAGGAGTACATGGGAAGCATAGATGTGATCATTCCCTGACTGCATAAAGCCTTGTGTTGGGGGGTGGGGGGAGGGAGACTAACAAGTGCAAAATGAAGAAACAAAATAACAAAACTAAAGGAGCAAGCCCTCCATGCACACACACTGAAGCCAGAAAACTAACCTCCCTTCCCAAACATTTGGAACCAGAAAATTAATCCTAAAAGCTTGAATGATCAAGGCCTTTTAAAACTCTCAGATGCCCAAAGGTGAAATATTCATTTGAACCTCTACCCCACACAGAGCCTTTCTTCCTGCTGGTTCCTACAACAGTGTCATTTTCTCTCCATTCTTTTTCCTCTATTGAAGTTTTTAGCCCACTAAAGTAACTGTCTGAAATAAAATTTAACTTACTGATATTAAATTCTTCAAATCCTGTAGATGGCCCACCCCAAAGGCATGTAAACAATACCTGCAAAATATATCCCAATTTATGAAGGTATACTGCCAGAGAGTCCAGTTGTTTGCCAGCTATATGTGATCAAAAATAGGAGAAATAGGATGAAATAACATGGAAGAAGGAAGATTGTAAGACTCAATTGGACCACCACACCATATCACTTGTACTTTGATAAATGGCATAAAACTGAAATGCACTGAAGACAGAACTCAAATGTGAATTTTTGTTCCTATGATTATAGATTTCTCTCTCCATTCTTACTAACCTTTTACTAGCTTAAAGCAGCCATATGCCTCTCTGTCTTGTCCACTGTCTTGAACATACCAGTTTTGATAGTGAGATAAGACTTCTTTCTTGGTACTCTTTCTGTATACCACTTTCTGTATACCATTCCTTCACACTGAAGGAATATTTCCACAGTTAAACAAACTGTGCTCTTGTACACACTATGGATTTATCCCATAGTGAAAGATGTTCTTTCTTTTTATTTTTGCTCATTTAGTTTCTTGACACAGATTTTACTGTACAGATATGTCTTTTACACAGTATCTCCTTAGTAATCAGATCCTATTCTTTCTTGTCTCTCTTCCCTTTCATCACTGATTAAGCAAATTATTCTTTCTTATTATTCATGTGATCAATGTTTTACTTTTTGTCTAGGTCTTCTTTAGGCCTTTACTTTTTGGAATGTTGACTGCCAACTAAACATGCAATTATTCCTCTTTTCTGAAAAAGGATCCCTTTTGTTTAATAATGCAAAAGGACAACAGCACTATTTCTTTAGAGCCAACACAAGAAGTGGAAAACTACCTTTATTCTGGGGGAAAAAAAAAATGTCCATATGTGAAAATTTATAATTATTAAATCTAGGTTTTCCTTGTTCTCAGAGAACCCAGTCAATGACAGATTATGATTATGAAAATATAGCTGATAAAACATGATTAAACATTTACAGTGCACAACTGTTTCTAAAGTTATATCAAAATAAAAGTTGTTGTCCTCATTGAGTCTTGTTGGTGACTTAGTGACAATCTAACTGTCTCAAGCAGATATTACATAAATGGAAATGAAATGAAATCCATGGTAAATCTCTTTTTTTCTCATGACAAGCTTACAGGTCTGGAGAGAACCAATTAATCAAGGCTATATTGCTGTCTAATTGAAACCTAAGCAATGATAGCCTTTGAGACTGTTCTTACTTAATCATAACGTGAAACCTTCTATCATCCCACTTGGTGGAAGACTTGAGAGAATGATTTTTGATAGGAAAAAAAAAAGTGGGGGGAAGGGATTAAAAGGGGTTGGGATGGAGGTTTTTTGTTTTTTGTCTTTTTTAAGAATGAATCAGCGGCTGTCATTTATGGTAGTTATTATAATTTTCTTTTTTCATGGACTAAGTTAAGAATGAATATATCCTGTACAAATTTCAATTCAATTCTGATGACTTTAACAGAGTAAAATTTTGGAAGGCAGATTAAATTGAGTGTACATTATTCCTTACTCATAATTCTATAATTACTACTTGCATCACTATATTTTAAGACTAAAGCATATTAAGTCTAAGATATTCTGCTTAATAAGTTAAATAAATTCTAATATAACTTAACTTAAATAAGTTTTAATTTTAATCAGCATCTACTTTTTTTCAGATTCGTGAAACTTACTTTAATAAAGAATCCTCAGGCACTCTCTTGTTCGCAGAGTTACAGAATTTACAGGTAAATCTCACTTTTTTAAAAAAATAATAATCCACTTCATAAACTTGATTTAAATTTATTTCAACTTGCCAATAGACCATTACAAACTAGTTCTGGAAACCTTGGCCTGGGATCTGTCCTCACATCCAGAAACCTTGCTATTTTTGAAACACAAATCTCAATTCACTGCAATTTTTACCAGTTATATTAACTGGTATTGTTATTTCTTTTTCCTGCTGCATTTTTTAAAAGACAAATTATGTCTTGGTTTCTTAAAAGTTAGCTTGGGTCTTGAACATTTTGGGCAAGCATATCCATTGTATTTGTGAGTGACTTATATAGTAGTATGATGGTGTGAGAATGTAAGAACATGAAGTTCTGGGACCTTTAGAGTAAAGAAGTAATGATGCCATCTGTGTAATAAATGAACTAAGACTTGACAGACTTTCTTTCTTTCTTTCTTTCTTTCTTTCTTTCTTTCTTTCTTTCTTTCTTTCTTTCTTTCTTTCTTTCTTCTCTTTTCTTTTTTCTTCCTTAGAAAAATCAGCAAAACTGTAGGTTTGGAGAACTTCTAGGAACAGGAAAGATAGCAGAGCAAGAGATGTTTTATTTATGCTTTCCCCTATACTTGGGAGAGAAGGTTGAATGTTCCAAATCATTAAAGTGAGGTATGCCCAGAGATATTCACTACATATGACAGTGCTTCCCTAATTACCAAAACCTCATCTACTGTGCCTATAAAGGACATTCAAATTGGTCATTCTAAAGCTTTGATGGAGAAAAAAAATTGATTATCATCCTTGAAGAATACCATCTAAAGAACTTAATTGCAACAACAGTCCCCTTTTGTCATTTACCAGTCATGTTTTCTTATATAATAACTTAGAAAAATAGTGAGAAATCAGTGCATGAATCTACTGGGCATGTTACATATCTCTGTAAAAGGATCCTTATGATGGATCCCTATGTTTTGCATAATATGAATATGCATAAGCATAGGATGCTTAGGAACATGTACATGAATGCTGAAATGCAGAAAGTGATGGAACCTCCATTCTTTGGGAAGAAATTTTGTTTATGGTTTTGACAGATATGCACACAGGAGGACAACTAATATGAGAAATAAAATGCTAGATACCTTTTTACCTTTGGCTTATGAAAATTCGTACCTCATGCTAATTGTTTAATGGAAGTACATGTCTGCAGTGTTGTTCAATTCTGTCCAGTCAAGGAAATGTTATATCTTTGGTATCCAACAATTGAACAGGACTACTTAAACGAAAATAGCTAGAAATATCTACAATGTGTTTATCACATTCAATGTTGTTGTTTAGTCGTTAAGTCGTGTCCGACTCTTTGTGACCCCATGAACCATATTGCGCCAGGCCTTCCTGTCCTTCACTGCCTCCCTGAGTTTGCTCAGTTTCATGCTCATTGCTTCAGTGATGCTATCTAACCATCTCATCCTCTGCCGTCCTCTTCTCCTTTTGCCTTCAATCTTTCCCAGCATCAGGGTCTTTTCCAAAGAGTCCTCTCTTCGCATTAGGTGACCAAAGTATCTGAGCTTGAGCTTCATTATCAATCCTTCCAATGAGCAGTCAGGGTTGATTTCCTTTAAGATTGACTGGTTTGACCTCCTGGCAGTCCAGGGGACTCTTAAAAGTCTTCTCCAGCACCACAGTTCAAAGGCATCAATTCTTCGGCGCTCAGCCTTCTTTATGGTCCAGCTCTCACAGCCATACATTACTACTGGAAAAACCATAGCTTTGATTATGCGGATCTTTGTCGGCAAGGTGACGTCTCTGCTTTTTAATATGCTATCTAGGCTTGCCATAGCTTTCCTCCCAAGGAGCAAGCGTCTTTTAATTTCATGGCTGCAGTCTCCGTCTGCGGTGATCTTGGAGCCCAAATAAATGAAGTCTGTTACTGCTTCCATTTCTACCCCTTCTATTTGCCAGGAATTGATGGGTCCAGATGCCATGATCTTAGTTTTTTTAATGTTGAGTTTCAAGCCAGCTTTTGCACTCTCCTCTTTCACCCTCATCAAGAGGCTCTTTAGTTCTTCTTCACTTTCTGCCATGAGAGTGGTATCGTCTGCATATCTGAGGTTGTTGATGATTCTCCCTGCAATCTTAATTCCGGCTTGTGATTCTTCCAGCCTGGCATTTCTCATGATGTACTCTGCATATAGGTTAAATAAGCAGGGTGACAGTATACAGCCTTGTCGTACACCTTTCCCTATTTTGAATCAATCAGTTGTTCCATGACCGGTTCTAACTGTTGCTTCTTGGCCCGCATACAGATTTCTCAGGAGACAGGTAAAGTGGTCTGGTACTCCCATCTCTTTAAGAACTTGCCACAGTTTGTTGTGATCTACACAATCAAAGGCTTTTGCATAGTCAATGAAGCAGAAGTAGATATTTTTCTGGAACTCTCGTGCTTTCTCCATGATCCAGTGAATGTTGGTGATTTGATCTCTAGTTCCTCTGCCTCTGCGAAACCCAGCTTGTACATCCGGTAGTTCTCGGTTCATGTATTGCTGAAGCCTAGCTTGTAGGATTTTGAGCATAACCTTGCTAGCATGTGAAATGAGTGCAATTGTGCGATAGTTTGAGCATTCTTTGGCATTGCCCTTCTTTGGAATTGGAACATAAACTGACCTTTTCCAATCCCATGGCCACTGTTGCGTTTTCCAAACTTGCTGGCATATTGAGTGCAGCACTTTAACACCATCATCTTTTAGTATTTTAAATAACTCAGCTGGAATACTGTCATCTCCACTAGCTTTGTTGTTAGCAATGCTTCCTAAGGCCCACTTGACTTCACTCTCTAGGATGTCTGGCTCAAGGTCAGTGATCACACCAGCGTGGACATCAGGGACATTAAGATCTTTCTTGTATAGTTCTTCTGTGTATTCTTGCCACCTCTTCTTAATCTCTTCTGCTTCTGTTAGGTCCCTGCCTTTTTTGTCCTTTATCATGACCATCTTTGCACTAAACGTTCCTTTCATATCTCCAATTTTATTGAAGAGTTCTCTAGTCTTCCCCATTCTATTGTTTTCCTCGATTTCTTTGCATTGTTCATTTAAGAAGGCCTTCTTATCTCTCCTTGCTATTCTCTGGAAATCTGCATTCAGTTGCTTATATCTTTCCCTTTCACCCTTGCTTTTCGCATTCCTTCTTTCCACAGCTATTTGTAAAGCCTCATCAGACAGCCATTTTGCTTTCTTGCATTTCTTTTACTTTGGGATGGTTTTAGTTGCTGCCTCCTGTACAAGATTACGGACCTCCGTCCATAGTTCTTCAGGCACTCTGTCTACGAAATCTAATCCTCTAAATCTATTCATCACCTTCACTGTGTGCTCACAAGGAATATGATCTAAGTCATACCTGAGTGGTCTAGTGGTTTTCCCTACATTCTTCAATTTAAGCCTAAATTTTGCAGTAAGAAGCTCATGATCTGAGCCACAGTCAGCTCCTGGTCTTGTTTTTGCTGTCTGTATAGAGCTTCTCCATCTTTGGCTGCAAAGTATATAATCAATCTGGTTTCGGTATTGACCATCTGGTGATGTCCATGTGTAGAGTCGTCTCTTGTGTTGTTGGAAAAGAGTGTTTGCTATGACTAGCTTGTTCTCTTGACAGAACTCTATTAGCCTTTGCCCTGCTTCGTTTTGTACTCCAAGGCCAAACTTGCCTGTTATTCCGATTACTCCTTGACTTCCTACTTTAGCATTCCAATCCCCTATGATGAAAAGGACATCTTTTTTTGGTGCTAGTTCTAGAAGGTGTTGTAGGTCTTCATAGAAGCGGTCAACTTAAGCTTCTTCAGCATCAGTGGTTGGGGCATAGACTTGGATGACTGTGATGTTGAATGGTTTGCCTTGGATACGCACTGAGATCATTCTGTCGTTTTTGAGGTTGTACCCCATTACTGCCTTTCCCACTCTCTTATTGACTATGAGTGCAACTCCATTTCTTCTAAGAGTTTCTTGCCCACAGTAGTAGATATAATGGTCACCCGAATTAAATTCACCCATTCCCATCCATTTCAGTTCACTGATTCCCAAGATGTCGATGTTCAATCTTGTCATCTCATGTTTGACCACATCCAGCTTGCCTTGGTTCATAGTTCTTACATTCCAGGTACCTATACAGTATTGTTCTTTACAGCATCGAACCTTCTTTTCGCTTCCAGATACATCCACAGCTGAACGTCCTTTCGGCTTTGGCCCAGCCGCTTCACTCTTTCTGGAGCTACTTGGAATTGCCCTCCGCTCTTCCCCAGTAGCATATTGGACACCTTCCGACCTGAGGGGCTCATCTTCCGGCGTCATATCCTTTAGCCTTTTAACATTGTCCATGGGGTTTTCTTGGCAAGGATACTGGAGTGGGTTGCCATTTCCTTCTCCAGTGGACCATATTTTGTCAGAACTCTCTGTCATGACCTGTCCATCTTGGGTGGCCCTGCACGGTATAGCTCATGGCTTCACTGAGTTACGCAAGCCCCTTCGCCATGACAAGGCAGTGATCCATGAAGGGGATCACATTCAATACATTTTATTAAATTCAATAAAATGAAAAGATTTCATTTTTTAACACACAACTTCTGCTTTGCACCTTGAGCCAAGCTCAGATGTCAAGTTCTCTTTTCTACAGAAAACCACAGAAGATTGAAAGCACAATTATATTACTTTTGGAATCTTTTGAATTTAACTATTAAAAAATTATGTGCAGAAAGTCAGTGTTATGAAAAAGGTAATGTGCTTCTTTATTGGTTTTATGTGCATAATATAGTCAATCTTATAATTGTACATCTTGCTACAGACTCTAATAAGCCTGATTATGCTAACTAGAAAGAGGCAATGGCAGAATGTCTTCTATTTAACATGCATGTTAGACGTCACACAAAACAGCAGCAAGACTAGAAAGTTGGCAGCACGTTGTTACATAAAAATATAACTAGCATTTGTTTTCGGCAGTGAGCTGCAGTCCAGAAGGATCCAACAGTCACTTCAGTTTTTGCCACCTATAATTACTTTTAAAGATTCATGTCCCTTAATGGTCTTTCTGGTGAATGATCTGCAGCATATGTTTAAATGCTAAATGCAGTGTCTAAAAAGTTAAGAAAGCAATTCTGCTTTGGGATAATGCAAGCAATAGATACTTACCTGGGATTACAGTACATTTTCATCCATATGAAAGACAAAAAACAACACTGAAAAAGATGATAAATGTCACAGAGCATCTTTAAACAGACAATTTGGTAATGATTTTAAGTCCTGACAGATTTGACTGGTGAAATGCAAATAGGCAATATTAAGCAATTAGTTGCTGGGTTTGGCCAAAGTAACCATGAGCCAGGTTCTTCCAGTGTATGTATCAGCAAGTGCTGATTGTTGCATTGATAGGAAGGAGCCAAAACAACAGAAGCACAGTGGTGCAAATAACTTCGGTGATATCACAAGAGCATACTAGAAAGAAATTCCTTCAATACTCAATTTTACTATCTCATTTCCATGACCCTTTCCAAATAATTAGTTTCATTACAAGAATGAACATCAGGAGACAAGTAGACTATTGACCACTTTCTGATTAACTCTGCTCAGTTCAGATTAAACATACTCATATTATTGAAGATTGTGATAAATAGAATTTTCAAGGAGAAGCTGATTCCCAAAGATAAAGGCAATGATCCATCCTTTTAAAAAAAGAGAGAAGTGCTTGTTTTAAACAAATATGAACTAATTTCAAAACTGTCTTTGGGCACAAAGCAATGAAAGAAAATAGAATTCTAGGAATTCTCAGAATGATTATTTTTCTGCTCCATAGCAGTCAGAGTTCATGTAATGACTCAGGATAAAGAATGAGCTCATTGTCCTGGCTGATTACAGTATCTATGTCTTAAAATGAACAGAAGGATACATTTGTTTATTCTTCTCAACTTATTTCTGGATAACCAGAAATGCATAAAAACTATAATCCCTTGGCCAAATCTGCCATAAAGCAAAAAAATGAGTATGAGCCAGAATCTGGGCTTTCCCCTTTCTGGAGAGGTCTACAGTGCAATATGGGTTCTTTAAGCCCTACAAACTCATAAACCATCACATCATCCCTTGACAACATGGAATCATCTCATAATTGGGATCTGCCCCTACCCGCTTTTGGAGTATGGTTCTCAACATAAATTCATTGCCTATTCTTTAAAGTTAACATCCATATATATATTTATTTGTTGATATTGTTTTAATATACTCTCAGTGCTATTTTAAATGTTTGTGACTGATGTCAATCTGTATCTTGGGATATTGTATTTGGTTACATGCCTCAGAGGGCCTGGCTATTGCAGATTGTCTACCAGATACAGGCTTAAATCGCCCTTGTGTTTCTAATTAGCAGAAAGGAGAAGAAATTTCCTTCTCTTGGTCTTGTTCCTATAATCTTGACTGAGGGAACAAAAAGGTGGTGACAGCAGATATTAATGAAAACAATAATTGTTGCATTACTCCAAACTATTCTGGTTTGGCTGGGCAGATGCTATGGTAGAGAGACTCTTTACACTATTACTAAAAGGTGGATACATTTTTAAAGAGACTAATATTTGAATTATATATCAGGAATACTCATTTAAGAAAAGTATACATTCTAAAATGTTACTCTTCTTGTTATGTAAAGTGTAGAAACATGTCACATATCTCACAACATGTCATTCAAGCTCACAGAGGCTTGAATTCTAATTCACAGAAATGGTCTTAACTAACTGAAAGCTCCTACTGGAATACATATTGCCAGATGTTTGAAAAAAAAGAAGATATTCATACTCAGTTCCTGGAAGGCAAGAAAAACTTGCAGTGTTTCTGGGCACAGCTGGTGAAAAGAAGGCTACAGATCAATCAGATCTTTGAATTCCTTAAAAAGAGCCCTTACCGAGCAGCAGCCTTTCATCTCCTCTAAATAACAGATCTGTATCAGAAGTAACTGTTTTACACCTATGAGCTAATCCTGTTTTGCTTATACCTGCTGGCTTCTGGTATAAATCTACAAACATCACAAGAATTTACTCTTGATTGGTATCAATGAAAGAAAAGGAAGAATCAGGCTCTTTTGGACATTGTTAGGTGACTTCTAGATCTTTTTAACCTTCAAATTATCCCAATATTATATGTTTCCTTTATTTGCCTTTTGCAAGACAGAGTTTATTTTACCTTTTCCTCTTATATCTTGGTTCATCCTTCAGAAAGAAGCCTAGGTGTCAGTTTGTGCTTTCCTGCTACTATTCTATTTCCACAAATAAAGGTTGGACAAATTCTGAGATGACACAGGCTCATATTCACTACAGGAGCATCTGCTATGTATCAGTATTATGCAGTCTTGATTGCTTTCTGTCTTTTCTTCCATGGGTCACTTCACACCAGGGGCTCCTGAAAATAATAAAAAAATGGAATATCCATCAACAGAAGAGTGCTAAAGTGATTTGTTCTCCCACTTTCTCTCTTCTTCACTCCCTGTTCAACCAAAAGTAATTTTCCCTTTCTAACAAGAAAGCAACCTCTGTTTATTCTTTACTCCTAGGTGAAACTGTGCTCTTCTGGGTATATCTTTAATAAATTACATTGATTGGATATTAATTATAGTTTTATCCTTGGACTTCTAGAATGCACAGATCAGTTTAATAATCCTGCAGGGTTTGATCCCATCCAGAATTGGCACTGTGGAAAGTCCAGTTATTATAAATCACCAGTAACTGTATGTGACTACTTTCCTTTTTCTCAGAAAATCCAGCTTTAGTATTTTATTTGAACTCAAGGTCCTTGTTGTAAAGCTGTGAAATCTTAGGCAGTAATTATTGTCCAGCTTTCCTGTATGGATAACATTATGAATATTATTTATTTATTTAGTGTATAGTCCATGGAACACAGAGCAGTTTGTATCTACTCCATAACTTCAATGAGAATTGCTTTCTTTCTTATATATTGTGAGGACCTGCAGCGCTCAATTCCCAACAAAGATGATTCCCTGGAAACTCCAATAAGTTCAAAGGAAAATTCATTTATTGAGAAGCAGTGTACAGTCTCAAAAGCATTGCTGAAACTTAAAAGCCCACGCGCGCCAGCCTTTACTTAACTCCCTTCCCTTTGCGCCCCCTTTTCCATTGCATAGACCTTTTTGTCTCTTCCACTGGTCTCTCCTGGCCTCATGCTGGTATGACCTTGGCATTCCTGGGAACAGATAACAAAGCATCTGCATTTAATGGTTATTCCTCTAGCTCTTCCCCCCCCGCCCTTTCTTTTGTAATGGCAGAACCGAAGCAAACAAGCTAATAAAATGGCCAATAAATTGCAAGGCTTCTGATATATATTTTCCTTTTTCATAACTCCATCTTGTTCGGTTGGGTCTAAAAATCAGACTAGTTATAAATAGAGAGATGGATGGATGGATGGATGGATGGATGGATGATAGGTAGATAGATGATAGATAGATAGATAGATAGATAGATAGATAGATAGATAGATAGATAGATAGATAGATAGACAGACAGACAGACAGACAGACAAGGACAAAAAAAGTATGGATTCAATAAATTTTAAAAGTTTTTAACTCTAGTTTTGTTTCCTATCAATCATATGTTTTTTGCTGTTATTTCCTGGAGCCAAATAAATATTTCTCCAAATGACAGATTAGCATGGTGAACTTGTGCATCACAACTAATACTTTGCTGTATTTATTAGAACACAAGTACTGGTGCATGTTTTCTCATCATAGCAAGGCCTGATTAAAGCAGGGAACCATGGACTTAGTCAAGAAACAGTGAGCTGATTATATTTTCTCTAGCCTAATTAAATGTGTTCTGTTAGCTCTATTTTTGACCTGTAGTTACAAATATAATTATATAAGTTACACTGAGGTTAAAATATTTATTTACTGTTAATTCTTAAACATCATAAAAGGATAATGGGAAACGGCTTAGGCTTGGATTAAAATTCTGATCCCATGGCTCAGAATCATGTCCAATTCTATGGGTTTCTTACTTCTGCTGATGTGTGTGTGTGTGTGTGTGTGTGTGTGTAGTTTAAAGACACAAAGATTAAAAAAAACTAATACAAACTAAGAAAATATTAAAAAGTAAGCAGAAAAAAGAAAAAGTGCAGAGAAAAAAAAGAAAAAAATTAAAAAGGGAAAAAAAGAAAAATATATAAAGAAAAAAGACATATAAATAAATGACTTTCCCCTTTATCACAAGTACAAACAATTTTAGTAACTTATCACCTTCTCTGATAAAACCACAAAAGATCTTCCCATATCTCTTCTCTTATCTATAAACACATTCTTAAAGCCTCATCATTCAGTCTTAATCAGCAAAAGTCCATTCAGAGTTACCAGAAATAACAACATGTATATTTTATCCTTAATCAAATAATCCAACCTTATATTCCTTCCCTTTGCTTTTAATAATCTTGATCTTTAATCTCTTTAAGTAGTGTCTCAAAACTTGATTTCTTTTCATTTTCTCTTTGTCTTTTCTCAGAAGCTCCTTCAAAACTTTAACACATCTCTTTTGTAAATCCAAAATAAGAAAGTTATTCAAGTCACTCTTCTGGTTTATTATTTGTATATCTCTTTTAATTATTAAGACATCAACCAGCTACATGTGTAAATCCAGTCGAACATCTTTTTCCATATCATTCTTGTAGCCTGACATTTTAAAATTCACTTTCAGATTCACATTCAAATCAGCCTCAGTCTGTTTTGTCCAGTAAAATCTGTTCAACTTCTATAACCAGAGTCCTCTACTTGTCTGGAAAGGATTCCAAGAAGCTGGCCATTACTGGTTCATCATTTTGCCATGGTCGTCGGCTCTGCTTTTAGCAGAGCTGTCTTTAGTTCACCATTGCTTCCCCAGAAGTCTGGGTCTGTAACTTCTGCTGTTGAAAGATAGCTATACGTTTGCTGGCATCAATTTGTATGGAGGAATTATATAGCCTTGGCCTCTCTCCTGACTATATAGGCCAATTTTACCTTGTGGAAGCTGAATCAACAGTAAATGAACAAATTAGGGATATCAACTATCAGAACAATCTCCCTATTGCTTCCGAATTATATCACAAAATGCTAGACTGCCACAAGTCCTCTATTGCAGGGTACCTTCCTGCAGAAGGAAAAGCATTAAAATGGGCTCTGGAAAACACCTACCTATACTTACTCAAGTTCTTGTATCTTATTCTTCTGTACAAATCTAAAATGGTACAGTATTGAAATGTTATACATGAATTTTCCTCAGAAGAGGCTGAAGGAAGAGGGTTTCCAACAAAATTGGAGACCTCATTACAACTACATGGAACCCTACCCCCACCCCCACCCCCGCCTTCCAGGTAAAAAGTCCAACAAGACCAACATCTGAATCCTTCTTTAACCCTGGTGAATGGAGAGGCTAGCTTTGTGGAGGAGGGAGCAGAATATACCATGTGACACACAGCTTTCTTCTCCTTGTTGCTGCTTCCTAGCATCTTCTAACAGAGGTGACAGGTTCAATTTTTTCAGTGATAGGGCTAAGGCTACTCAGCACTTTACAATTTAAATTTCTTCCCTTAATGCTTAGGTCTGAGATTCCACATACTTATATAAGGGTAAAAAAGTCAACAGATCAGCTACATATTAACTATGAAAATCACTAGCTAGAATACAGGCAGCTTGGCCTTATGCCATAGTACTGCATCCCAACCTTTCCTCAAGTGCTGCTTCATGCTGTGATATTTTTGAAAGTATTCTCCTCTAATTTGAACAATAATAGCTACTCTCAGTGGAATATGTTCCTGGCATTTTTTCCTATAGTGCAGTTATTTTTGTCTCTACTTGTGTTTTAAAAAGACAGAGAATGAAAGAGAGAAAAAGAATTAACTGGAGTAGAAAGCCAACAGGTGAAGCTTTCAAGTCTCTACAGAAGTGCTGATACTACTGTCACAGATGAATTACGCTTCAGTCAGGTTTATCTCGAAAACATTAGTAGTATTTCAGTGACTTGACTTTGTGGGCATTTTGGGGTGGGGTGTGGGGGTGGGGAAATACATAATATTCCTGGATCAAACTTTCTGTATCTAATGAACACAGATGTTTATAGCTAATCAAACTTTGATTTCTGCTGAAGATCAAAGAGACAGGAATGCTGGTGTTTGAATTAAAGTCCAAGGAACTTCATTTTTTAAAGACTTTCCTGTTAAGAATTAAGGGTATATTTGCCTAATGCTAAGGAAGGCAAAACAATCTTTATTTAATAAGGAAATTCTTCAGTTTGGCTTTGGAAAAGGAAGGCTCCTTTTCTAAAACATACTTTTTACGGAGTGAAACCCAATGAACAGACTTAGGCTTCTTTCGAATAGAGATGTAAAGGATTGCTTCATGGCTTTGATTATTTTAAATTCAGAATTAGCCCATTGCCTATAACACCTTCTTCTAAATCTTTGTTTTTATCACTATAAACCAGCTTTAGACATTTTGTAAAATGATGAGGTCCACATTTAAAAATGAAATAACAATAATGTTAATAACAACAACACTGCACCATTGGAAAGGATAATTTGAATCTCTAGGCCCTCACTCTATGCAGAAATCCAAATGAAGGCATCATGACAGGTGGATGCCCAGGCTGGCTTTAACACATTCACTGAAGGCATCACTACCTTTCAAGATGTTAGAAGGGTGCATGTACACACACACATACTCATAGACACTTGCATACACACATACAGCTTCAAAGATCATAAGAAGCAGTTCTTTGGATTTCTTTATCCATGGGAGATTTCTAGTATGCTGTGAAATCCACACATAATGTTAAATATCTGTTGCAAATTTTCTTCAGCTTTAATAGGAAATAAATTATGTGTCAAAACAAATCGAATTCCAGTGACAAGCAACTTCACAAGGTATCTAAATTAAAAGAACAGATTGCTTCCTAAAATTACAAATGATAAGTATTTGACTTTATGTTTGGCTTTTTAAGTCTTTAGCTTTGCTTTCTACTTTGCTTAATATAATTAATTAGGCCTGTTCCGGTCTTGGAGGAGAAGTTGTGAATTACTCATCCCCTCAAGATTCCTTTGCAGAACAATGTGCCCCACTTATCTTATAAGTAGCAGGAAGATTTTTACATTTTTGCTTGCTGTTCCATTAAAGGAATAAGGTAGTCTCAAGATAACCTCATCTGCAATTTGAAGAGCCTACTGTCATGAAAAGGTTTACCAATGCACCCAAAAGCTGCCATTGTGCGTTTCACCAATCATAAAACAGTCATTTACAAAAAGGCAAAATGCTAAAGTTGTTCTAGGTTGTTCCAGCATATTCAATGTGTCTTACCATATCAACTTGCTTTGTCCTTTTTTTCTGGACAGGTGGGCATATTTACAAAAAAAGGACTAAGTTACAATGACACCATCATTTTATCCTAAGAACATGATGAAACACATGTAGGGTCCAGAAACATGCTTGGAAATATGGATATTAGAGGTTGATGTCAGACCAGCTTCTCACTTCTTCCTTCCTTCCTTCCTTCCTTCCTTCCTTCCTTCCTTCCTTCCTTCCTTCCTTCCTTCCTTCCTTCCTTCCTTCCTTCCTTCCTTCCTTCTCCCTCCCTCCCTCCCTCCCTCCCTCCCTCCCTCCCTCCTATATCTTTCCAGCACATTCTTGGAGACTTGTATAAAGTCATCATATTTTGTTGTTCCATGATTTAGGGCACCAATCAGAAGCATTCTTTTTTTGTTTGTTTTTAACAGAAGCAAACAAATGTTCTTGCTTAGCACAATTATTTATGCAAGGTGAATCCATATTTCATTTTCCTATTTATCACAGCATTGTTTGTGGCCCAGAATAAATCTGAAATTTCATTTACTTGAAGATGATCAATATTTCCTGGTTTTATGTCTAAAATTGACTCTTTAGAGAGAAATATAGCATTTGGAAGCATTCCCTGGAGTTTGTCTTGGTCTTGTTGTTCAGTTTTGTAGTCAGGCTCTGTAACACAAAGGTATCTATAATAAGCATGATAGAGTGTGCCTGGTTTTATCCCTTGGAAGCAGTAGAACTTCATGTGATCTGAAAATTAAAACTTCCATGCCTTTGTGTCTGCTCTCTTCTACTTTGCACAAACATAGGTGTTATTCATGAGGCTGTGATCTGCACAACTGCAGCTGAAAAATTATTCATACTGATGTTTGAAAAACAGCATTTGACTGGGGAGAGGGACAGGGTAGGAAGGGAAGAGTAATGCAAGTGGAATTCTGCCAACATTTATTTTGTGTATTTCTAACCTTAAGATATTTTAGAGATTCATTGTTGTCTTATGTAGGTGGACCTTAATGTAGATCAGGATATTCCTTTTGAAACACTAATACTAAAAGGAGTAATACCAGAGTATGAAGGACTTGACACTGATATCAAGATGTTGTGGCTTCAGTTACATCATAGCATTATCACTTGTTTGAGGGTGGGTCAAGATAGGAGCTGATACAGATACACACACAGCCAGGGCTTAAACAAATGAGGGATTTTATTCTGGACACTAAGATACTTATGCTAATAAAGTAGCGTTATCTATATTATAAACAAAGGAAAATATTATTTACCAAACAAATATGTACATAAGAATGTAAGACATATAATATAATAAATCAAGTCTGAACCTACTTAACTTTCCTCCCTCTCAAGTCTCTTTCCTTCACTTTCAGCTTGAGTTTATTATAGCTTTTTCTTCTCCTCCTTACCTCAAATACTGTTACTGGAATAACTATGAGTTTTCTTCTGGCTGCCTTGCTGTCAAAGCCTTTAACTCACAAGGTTCCACTTTCTAGCATCTGAATGTCCTTACACAACACAGTCATCCTCTTGGCCTTTTCATGTTTTCACAAGCCTCTTCAGGACTTTCCTCCCAGTCTTCCTCTTGGTCCCAGGGTCAGAATCTCTGGACTTGGCAAGCTCCACTCCATTCCACTAAGTGACATCCTCTCCAGCAGCATCTTCTACAAAATCTTTTAAAAAAAAATCCTCTCCTTTTCCTTGCTCTTTTTATATCCTATAACTAGGACATGTACATGCCTTCTAGCATTTCCCCTTTCTGTCTATGTGCTCATGGTCTTGTGATGATTCATCTGCCTCCCCTAAAAAAAAAAAAAAAATCCATGACCTTGGCACAGACCCAGCCACTTTCCTTTAGCCAGGCACTTCACCCTGTCACATCATTCATAACTCAATATAAAAAATATAGGTATTAAAACAGGTTCTTCATATTCTTGTATATGGACAGCAAATCAGACACCTAAACAAAACATAACTCCTTAACATACCGATGTCTGCTTTGCAGTAATGTCTATTCACTTTGTGTGTATATTAAGTAATAAGTATTGATGCTTTTGAAATTTGGTGTTGGAGAAAATACTTGAGAATACCATGGACAGCCAAGAAAAGAAACAAATGGATCATCAAACAAATCAGTCCAGAGTTCTCACTCAAGGCACAAATGACCAGGCTCAAATTGTTCTATTCTGGACACATTATGCAAAGACCTGCCTCTCTGGAGAAGTCTGTATTGCTGGGAAAAGTGAAAGAAATATAAGAGGATGACTAGCAGCAAAGTTGTTGGACTCAGTTACAGTTACGAGTGCACTGTTGGAAGACCTGAAGGACCAGATTGGAGACAAATCGCCATGGAGGAAATCTATCTACAGTATGTGGTCACTAACAGTTGATACTGACTTGATGGCATGTGATCAATCAATCAATCAATCAATCAAACAAACAAACAATAAGTACTTAGGTTATCTGATGTTGCTTTTACATTTTCTGTGTACACTGAAGCCAAATAACTTAAAATAAAAGCACCCTGATATTAATAATATTCAAACCTTTATATTTTCATGATGTTGACTTGATATCATCCCCAACCTGCCACAGCTATCTTTAGCTGTTCTGCTTAGAATACAGCATTTCTCTTCTTTTCCTGACTCACATTTTTCCAAAACTATATATGATACCTCATTCATGATGTTGGAGTTTATGTGGTCAGGAGCAGAAATCCTCATGGCTCCATGGACCATTTTAACTTGCAGCAGCATGAACCTCCTCTCTGATTGCTAAGCACTGCCCTCCATAGCCTTTTTGATCTGTACTCCTGAAAAGACTGGACAACTGGCTTTTATGATGGTATTTGCCACTTAACACCTGAGTGATGCTTTTCAAACAGGTTGTCAAGTGTTATGTATACTCCTTATAAATACAAGTTTATCACTCTTCTGAAAGAGGGATCTCTTGATAGAATGTTAGTCCTTGCATGTGTATGTTTTGCATATGTCCTGCTCAATCTTTGGAGACTTGCTGACACCCTTTTCCCCTGATCCCAGTATCCTCAGTCTGTCATGAATAAGAGCTCTCTTTCTCTCACTTATTCTTCTTAACAGATCACTCCAAGGATCTTACCAGTGTAGGTATATGACAGTTTTCACTGCATGCTCCACCTCCTGAACAAATAGTTCAGCTGGTAGGTTGCAGGAAAGGAGGGTTCATGTCCTAAAGCAGTTATTCCTTGAGAGAGCTACAGACCTCCTGGACACCTCTGAATCTAGGGCAGAAAGTTTAGCTGCTTTTCTCCTGGAAAAGAATAAACACTCCTTTCCAGCTACTGAAGGTTGGGGGCCCAGCATTACCCTTGTGCAGGAAGACAGGCAGGCAGGCAGGAATGAATCTTTCATGGGAAAAATCAGCACAGAACATCACTATTACAATTACTGACTAAAATAGCACATGAAAATCAATCCATGCAACTCTTTTTGATTGGAACTAAATCCACTTCACATCTTCTTCCCTCCTCATCCTGCTGTATGGATAGATATCTGTGTGCCCCTGCCCTATCTCCCTTATATTACGGAGAGCAATTGTTAGATGCTTTCCCACTCAGTGAGATGCTCAGTGGATGAGAAAATAAAGCCAATCATTTTCCTTAACTTGTCCTGCATTAAATCTGTAATGAAAGGATTTATCTTCTATTTTGTTACTGAATTGGGTTTTGCTCTTGGGACGTTGTTCAGTCGTTAAGTCGTGTCCGACTCTTTGTGTTCCCATGAACCATATCGCACCAGGCCTTCCTGTCCTCCACTGCCTCCTGGAGTTTGCTCAGTTTCATGCCCATTGCTTCAGTGATGCTATCTAACCATCTCATCCTCTGCTGCCCCCTTCTCCTTTTGCCTTCAATCTTTCCCAGCATCAGGGTCTTTTCCAGAGTCCTCTCTTTGCATTAGGTGACCAAAGTATCTGAGCTTGAGCTTCATTATCAATCCTTCCAATGAGCAGTCAGGGTTGATTTCCTTTAAGATTGACTGGTTTGACCTCCTAGCAGTCCAAGGGACTCTTAAGAGTCTTCTCCAGCACCACAGTTCAAAGGCATCAATTCTTTGGTGCTCAGCCTTCTTTATGGTCCAGCTCTCACAGCCATACATTACTACTGGAATGTAGCTTTGATTATGCGGATCTTTGTCGGTAAGGTGATGTCTCTGCTTTTTAGTATGCTGTCTAGGTTTGCCATAGCTTTCCTCCCAAGGAGCAAGCATCTTTTAATTTCATGGCTGCAGTCTCTGTCTGCGGTGATTTTGGAGTCCAAATAAATGAAGTTGTTACTACTTCCATTTCTATCCCTTCTTTTTGCCAGGAATTAATGGGTCCAGATGCCATGATCCTAGTTTTTTTAATGTTGAGTTTCAAGCCAGCTTTTGCATTCTCCTCTTTCACCCTCATGAAGTAGCTCTTTAGTTCTTCTTCACTTTCTGCCATTAGGGTGGTATTGTCTGCATATCTGAGGTTATTGATGATTCTCCCTGCAATCTTAATTCCAGATCGTGATTCTTTCAGCCTGGCATTTTTCATGATGTACTCTGCATATAAGTTAAATAAGCAGGGTGACAGTATACAGCCTTGTCGTACTCCTTTCCCTATTTTGAACCAATAGGTTGTTCCATGACTGGTTCTAACTGTTGCTTCTTGGCCTGCCTACAGATTTCTCAGGAGACAGGTAAGGTGGTGTGGTACCCCCATCTCTTTAACAATTTGCCACAGTTTGTTGTGATCCACACAATCGAAGGCTTTTGCATAGTCAATGAAGCACAAGTAGATGTTTTTCTGGAACTCTTGTGCTTTCTCCATGATCCAGCAAATGTTGGCAATTTGATCTCTAGTTCCTCTGCCTCTTCGAAACCCAGCTTGTACATCTGGTAGTTCTCGGTTCACATACTGCTGAAGCCTAGCTTGTAGGATTTTGAGCATAACCTTGCTAGCATGTGAAATGAGCACAATTGTGCAGTAGTTTGAGCATTCTTTGGCATTGCCCTTCTTTGGAATTGGAACGTAAACTGACCTTTTCCAATCCCGTGGCCACTGTTGTGTTTTCCAAACTTGCTGGCATATTGAGTGCAGCACTTTAACAGCATCATCTTTTAGTATTTTAAATAACTCAGCTGGAATACTGTCATCTCTGCTAGCTTTGTTGTTAGCAATGCTTCCTAAGGCCCACTTGACTTCACTCTCTACGATGTCTGGCTCAAGGTCAGTGATCACACCAGCATGGACATCAGGGACATTAAGATCTTTCTTGTATATTCTTCTGTGTATTCTTGCCACCTCTTCTTAATCTCTTCTGCTTCTGTTAGGTCCCTGCATTTTTTGTCTTTTAACATGCCCATCTTTGCACTAAACATTCCTTTGATATCTCCAATTTTCTTGAAGAGATCTCTAGTCTTCCTCATTCTATTGTTTTCCTTGATTTCTTTGCATTGTTCATTTAAGAAGAGCTTCTTATCTCTCCTTGCTATTCTCTGGAAATCTGCATTCAGTTGCTTATATCTTTCCCTTTTACCCTTGCTTTTTGCATTCCTTCTTTCCACAGCTATTTGTAAAGCCTCATCAGACAGCCATTTTGCTTTCTTGCATTTCTTTTTCTTTGGGTTGGTTTTAGTTGCTGCCTCCTGTACAAAGTTACGGACCTCCATCCATAGTTCTTCAGGCACTCTGTCTACCAAATCTAATCCTCTAAATCTATTCATCACCTTCACTGTGTACTCACACGGAATAAGATCTAAGTCATACCTGAGTGGTCTAGTGGTTTTCCCTATGTTTTTCAATTGAAGCCTAAATTTTGCAGTAAGAAGCTCATATCTGAGTCACAGTCAGCTCCTGGTCTTGTTTTTGCTGTCTGTATAGAGCTTCTCCATCTTTGGTTGCAAAGTATATAATCAATCTGGTCTCACTATTGACCATCTGGCAATGTCCATGTGTAAAGTCGTCTCTTGTGTTGTTGGAAAAGAGTGTTTGCTATGACCAGCTTGTTCTCTTGACAGAACTCTATTAGCCTTCGCCCTGCTTCATTTTGTACTCCAAGGCCAAACTTGCCTGTTATCCCTTGACTTCCTACTTTAGCATTCCAATCCCCTATGATGAAAAGGACATCTTTTTTGGTGCTAGTTCTAGAAGGTGTTGTAGGTCTTCATAGAACTGGTCAACTTCAGCTTCTTCAGCATCAGTGGTTGGGGCATAGACTTAGATTACTGTGATGTTGAATGGTTTGCCTTGGTTCCGCACTGAGATCATTCTGTCATTTTTGAGGTTGTACCCCATTATTGCCTTTCCCACTCTCTTATTGACTATGAGGGCTACTCCATTTCTTCTAAGGGTTTCTTGCCCACAGTAGTAGATATAATGGTCACCTGAATTAAATTCACCCATTCCCGTCCATTTTAATTTGCTGATTCCCAAGGTGTCGAAGTTCAACCTTGTCCTCTCATGTTTGACCACATTCAGCTTGCCTTGGTTCATAGATCTTACATTCCAGGTTCCTATACAATATTGTTCTTTACAGCATCGGACCTTCTTTTCGCTTCCAGATACATCCACAGCTGAACGTCCTTTCAGCTTTGGCCCAGCTGCTTCACTCTTTCTGGGGCTACTTGGAATTGCCCTCTGCTCTTCCCCAGTAGCATATTGGACACCTTCCAACTTGAGGGGCTCATCTTCCGGTGTCATATCTTTTAGCCTTTTGACATTGTCCATGGGGTTTTCTTGGCAAGGGTACTGGAGTGGGTTGCTGTTTCCTTCTCCAGTAGACCACATTTTATCAGAACTCTCTGTTATGACCTGTCCATCTTGGGTGGCCCTGCACAGCGTAGCTCATGGCTTCATTGAATTACAGAAGCCCCTTCGCCATGACAAGGAAGTGATCCATGAAGGGGACTCTTGGGATAGGGCATATATTTCTGCAGCTCAAGGACTGGAATAATACACATTAATGCAACTATAAGGTAGCACTCCTTTTCTCATGCAGATTAAAACAGGGTACATCAAAAGTTGAACTTGAAACTTAGTATCAGAATTTGTTTAGAACAGTGTTTCTCAAACTTGGCAACTTTAAGATGTGTGCACTTAAAATCCCAGAATTCTCCAGTCAGCATGGCTAACTGGGGAATTCTGGGAGTTGAAGTTTGAGAAACAGTGGTTTAAAATGTGTATTTGAATTTATGTACTACTGTATTTGATCTTATTGCTCTGAGACTAGGATTCTCCTTTGCAGCTATATAAACTGATAGTCAAGAAGAAAACAGTAACATCACTGGGAGTAAGTGTTCCATTCTGTCACATGCATCCAATCCTCTCTTGCAAGCAATAAAACATAAATTGAGCCTATAAATAATTGTCTGTGTACCACCTAAAGTCTGAAGTTCAAGAATCTCTGCTTTGTTTTATTTTAATAATTCAAACAGAATATAATGTACCACAATTTCTCCAAAGATCCAAGCACTGGACTTAAAAAAAAACCAAATAAAAATAAATTGAGTATCATAAATTATAGTCTAATGTCTGTAGCTACAGTTATCTGCAGTGTGGCCAAGGATCTGTTTATTCATATATAGATTAATTTTTCTTTTCTTTTAATCAAATGGAAGATATTCTATTCAAAATTCTTTCCCAACATCCAGGATATTTCTACTTTCTTTATTACCAGTTCTGTTTTCTCCTTCTATTTCTTTGAAAAAGCTTGTTGAGTCTTCTGCCTCTAAATTTTTTCTCATCATTTAGCTTATTGGGAGAGGAGAAAAAGCTTCATAACTTCTCATTACAAATTCTGGATCCATGTAAAAATTTAAAAGCATGGGAATTAATAGTGACAAGGGGCAATTATGATACTTGAACTTGCAATCTTCAATTGAAATAAATCAATGGAATACAGGAAGCTAGAAAGAGAGGGCTGATTGAAGAGGTTCCAAATGTAAAATAACAGGCTTGAATTGCACTCTGAAATCTTACAAATAGACAGAAAAAATTTATCTTGGGGAAAAACTACCATGCTAATCAACTTTGCATTTTTCTCACTTTCTTTTTTTAAAATATTTTTAATAAAGTTTATATATCTAAAAACTAATACAGAACTAAAAGACCTAGAAACAAAAACAAAAAGAGAGAGAGAGAGAGAGAGAGAGAGAGAAAGAAAGAAAGAGAAAGAAATATAAAAGATGACTTTCCCATCCCTCCAAATAAGTATATGCATTAATAGTTACTTAACACCTTCTCTAATATTCCTTAAAAAAGCCCTTTAAGAAAATGTTTTCTTAAACATTTAAAACAATCCTTAAAAAAGCTATTTCAAATCCATCTAGCCTCTTAGCTGTCCCCAATCAGCATTCTTAGTTCCATTTAGCTATTTCCAAATGTTAAAATATTTCTTTAATAAATAAAATCTTTAAACTTACTTCCATCTTCTTTCTCCCAGGATATAAGGAAATTCTCCTGGTGTACAGCAATTTGTCTTTCAGGAGGTTTTTAACTGCCAAATAAATAACCAATAGACAGTTTATGATGTTAATTAAAAAAGGGAGTAAAAGCAAATCTAGTGTCCTTTTGAAAGCTCTGCACCATGGCTTGGGCTAGGTGTGTTTCCCTCGACTCCCAGAGTGCTCCACCCGTTAGAGATTGCTAGACTGCAATCTCTTCACAAGGAGCCTCTGTAAGGAGTACCTGTGGGTGATCGTGTCATTCTCCTTTATTTGGGATGATTCTGAAGAGCTGCCAGCCCTTCTAATTGCTATGGGCAGCACCTCCATATTCAATCTGCCATCTTCCCTGAAAGCCCACATTTTTCTCACTTTCTCTGTATAATCTATGGAGGTGGTATTCTTATCAAATTGCAAAACTCAGAACTATACATTAATTTGTGTTTAGTACATTGTCTACAGTATTACATGTTTTAGTCATATAGCCATAGACATTAACCAGTGCGCACCCAAATACAAATATTGACATTATCTTAATCTAAAACAATAGACCTAGCACTTAGAATTCCTCTTATTTTGTATTTGTTTCACATTATGTAATCTGAATGGATGAATGCAAAGTTACAGGAACTTGTAAATCAGCAACATCTGGTGAGTAATAGTTTCACCATGGATTTTTTAGGTACCAATGTTTAGAAGCCAGTGTACACTCTGAAGGTCTCATATATATTGCCTTATTGAAGGCTGCACAATAATCTATACAGTGCTTTGGGACTGAGAGTAGCAACCCACTATCTCATGGCCAAATGGATGTAAAAGAAAAAAAAAATAGGTGAGAACAAGCATGATTGGAGGACAACAGTAAAACAGAGGAGACAATTTGACAAGATATCAGTTCAAACAGTTTACAGGAACAACAACAACCTGTTCTTTCCTCCATAGTCTTTTGGATGGAGAAGAAAAGGAAGGGTAGGGGTTGAGCAGAAAGAAATAAAATGAAACAGGGTTACAAAAAAGTGGCAGAAAAATAGGAAGAAGGAAATTACAAAAAGAGAAAAAATAGGTGACCACCATCCATTACAGGTTAGGCCCCAAAAAGGAATGTAGCTCCCCCATTTGTTTTTCACTTTCCCACTGCAGTCTGTGCTACAATACAGTAATATGACTATTCCTTTTCACCTTTCCTTTTATCAGTTTGCTTTTGTCTAATTCTATGGGAAAAAAGCAGACTTCAGTGCTAGGAAAGTATATTGTTCAAAAGTCCTTCTCCAGTAAGATGTATTTGTCTCCTGGAATATTTATCCTACTGTTTGAAGTTACAGAGGTCAACTCTCAAGTAAGCTCATTTGGACTTACAATGCATTTTGATTAATATTCCTTGTCTAATTTCCTAAGAAGTGTACTGCTAACTTCTTGAGAAATGAAGACAAGGTTGACTTATTTAGGTACTTGTTAGTGAAGCTGATTTGCATATAATTAACTGTACGTATTCATTTGGGTGTACAGTACAGAATACTTTACCCTTTTTGCATGTTTTCTGTCAACTTCATGACAACTTAAGAAAGCATGAAATTGTTTTCAAATCACAGAGTTTCAGGTAGGATAAGTAGGTAATGTTGGATAAGCTCCAAGGGATCTTTCAAGAAACAAATTGCCTCTGTAGCTTAGTTTTATTTATTTCCTATTTATTTGTTACTCTAGGATATATTCCTTAAAGATCTAATTAGATTATATGCAAAGCCATTTAAAACAAATGGAAAGTAGGGTTATTGCAGTAAGTCTGGAAATTATTTCTGCTGACCTACTGATTGGGAAATTAATTCCACTGCTGCATTGCTATTGTCTTGCTTGGTGCTTTGATTTATCACAGACTTAAGCCTTTGATATTAAGGCTAGTAGGGGATAGTCAATATATAAATGTATTTTTTATTTTCAAAAAAATCCTACTAAAATGGCAAATTATGTCACTTTGGTGAAATTAAGAGAATTACAGTGGTTCTCACTTTCATTATTACTGCTTTTGGAACTTGATATATCTATAAATATTGGATTGCAATAATCAAAAGATGGATTCAAAGGGAATTAAAATGAATGGAAGTTTCCTAGAAAGTAGCAACATTTTGAGAGAGTAGTTTGGAAGCAGAAACACAGTAGGCAACAACAGTTGATGAAGAGTATCCTCATTCTACTGCTTATTTACAATTTCCATTCCTTCCCTCAACACACACAGATCTACTTTATTAGAAAGAGAAAGTCATTTATTACAGCAATGACACCTAGCATGTAGTTATGGTATCAGGAGCAATGTGACAATGATTTATTTAGGAATTGTTCATAAACTTAGAGAAGGATGCAGAATTAGTTTGGATAGAGGATTGTCAGTGAGTAGAGATGACACTAAAAAGTGTAATACAAAAGCTTGGAATGCAATTTTGCCTAGGTTATATTGTTTCACAGTATTACAATATGAGCATCATTTCCCCTCACATTATTCTGTCTCTTGGAATGGAATATATTATATATATATATATAGTCATGCATACAATATATTGATGAGATTATAGGACAGGGCCACTGGTCATTATAGGATGGAGAATCTAGAAACTTGATAGTTAGGCTGATGATGTTTAAGTTCCAAACATTTATATGTTATAAGGTTGCTATGAAGGACACCCTTCAAGTCCCTTCCTTGAATGAGTGTTACCATCACAGACCTCTTCCATTACTACCCTGTCACTGGGAATAGGTGCTCCACTTGGGATTAGATCAGCGCTAACATTGTTGACATTTAGAAATGCTGCCAAGACCTGGTTATTTTGGAAAGCCTTCAGGGATTGCTAGAATAGTGAGTTCCTGCCCTTTGGTGATTCTTACTGAGAATGGAATTCCTTGGTGTAATGAATGTGAGGACCCTTATTTCTTGTGTACTATGTTATTAGATTTTATTGTTTTAATCTTTCTTGTTTACTGTATTGGAGTGTATGTTACTTAGAGTAATTTAAAACTGAAGTGAATAAACTTAAATAAGTAAGTAAATAAGTAAATATTTTTAGTTGAAACTGTACAGGGCTTTAAAGCTCTAAAAAACTGTAAAGTTTCTGTGCTAGCCCAATGATGCATGAAGGTAGATTAAGTTTTTTAGAAAAGTACCTCTTTTCCTAAGAAGCTCAGCTGTTTTTCATTTTTATGTATGCATATTTCTGTCTATAATGTCTTTCTGCAAAAAGGCTACTAGGTCAAGAGGCTCATGTGGACTAGAAGAATCTTGATGCTTAAATGCAAGCTACCTACCTTTACAATAATCAAATTTATGACATGCATGCTCTGCACCTAAATTAACCTTCCTGCAGATAGACAAACAAACAAACAAAAATGTTGATTAAATGCAAATACTTTAATGACTTCTATATCACCATAGTGCATTCTAATAACTCAGAAAGTAACCAAATCACTGGCCAATATCTGGTGGCCCCCACCTTCTAACTTTCCAGAAGTCCTTAAAAAGCTGGCTTATCACACAAGTGTTGGGATAAGGTGAGACTGCAGATCAATGGTTGTAGGGGTGTTTATGTATTGATGAGTGTTGGTCTAGGATGCCAGGAGTTTTTGGTTGTTGTTTGTTTGTTCCAAATATTGGTTTTTATTGGTTTTACATTTGCTGTGAGCTGCCCAGAGTTATGGTTCATAAGATGGGTGGCCATATAAATCTCATGAATAAATAAACAAATGTCACAACATGATCTGATATATGATCATAAGACCTCATCAATTTAAGGCTAAGTTAAAAAATCACCTGGTTACCCTATGTTTTTTTGTTCTGAAAATATTGTTGTTTTTATGATGCTAACTGAAGAAACAGAAATCTAAGAAAAGCTTCTAATCATTTCCCAGAAGAAGACTTGGAACTATTTACTTTGCTCCATTTAAACATGGCCAACTTAATTTTCTCCTTTGTGGAAACCACTTCTGCCAAACTCCTTCTAAGGAAATTGAAAAGAACTTTCTTAGAACTCAATAAAGTCAGAAGCTTTAAGACTTTAAGAGCCTCCTGAGAATGTCCATTCATGATGATCTTTTCTAGTCTTATTTCTCTCTGTGTCACTCTGGACTACAATTTTTCTCTTGTACCATTTTGCTTCTGGTATTCCCAGACACAGCCATTGCTTTCTATCTATATTCTACTAAAACTCTTGTCTATAACCTTCAACTGGCTGAAATGGTACATCATAAGGCAGCAATTTTTGAATCAAGGTACCTCAAATGGGCTAATTTACAGAGTACATCCAAAAATCTGTGCCTCATGACTCCTGTGGGATTGAAATTTGGGAATTTGTGGCTGCTTCAGCACTGCTGTGCTGCTGCACCACTGTGGTCAGCCAAGGCCATGTGATTGTCATGGGCATATCCCCAAACCCTTTCCTGCCTCCTTCCATCCCCTGCACTCAGTCAGCTGTCAGCAAGGCCCAACAGGTGAACAGCAATTGGCTGCTTTGGAAACAAGGCAGAAATCTGAAATCTCTTAATGGCTGTGGGTGTTGAGGGAAGGATGAGGAAGCGACTTTGATGCCTGCTGGTGAGGTAGGGCTGGCTGGGGAGTGCCAGTGGTCGATGAATAAGCCCTCTTCCTACCTTGATGGAGGGGGCCCTTGAGGACATGCCAGAATGGGGAGTGTGGGTGCAGTTTTCCTCATGGTCCATGGCTCCATTTGTTCCACCTGCCCCCAGCAAAGTGGCAGGCCATTCTGCTGGTAAGCTGAGAAGGAAGAAGAGGCAGCTTCACTGGGGCTCTCCTGAGGGTCATGAGGGGAGGGCAAATTGTGCAAGACTATATTATATGTGGGAGGGAGGGAGGGAGGGAGGGAGGGAGGGAGATTTCTGACACTCCCTACTAGCTTCCCATAAGCTAAGTCAATGGGGAAACTGGCAGCAAGTCACAAGCTGCTCACACTCCCACTGCTTTTTTTGCCCTTGGTCATTCTATTTCTCTGTTTAGGTAAGTAAATATCTCTGAAATGATGACCCAATGGGTCACAGGTTGTCTAGTACCCAGATAAAGTTTTACCTTTCATGAAGTATCCATTCTTACACTTAAATAATATCCATCTCACTAATACTACCCAGTTTCCCTGGAATAATTGCCAATTTCCCGACTCCTTGACAGAATTTTGTACTTGGTGTTGATGACTGCAATATTGGTAATTCTGATATTTTGTGGGTATCAGGATTCCACTAGTAACCCATGCCTCATAGTGGAAAGTAAGGAAGGTGATTTCTAAGATGTCTTCAAATGCAGTGACTTACGTACCCAGATGTTAAGAAAAACAAAAAGTATATTGTGCTGTGGCTCATGAGATCTTAAGATGGGTACACCCACAGTAACTTTTCTGTTTCGCCTCTTTCTCTAGTTCTCTTGCATTTCTCCATGATTGTTACTTATATTGGGTTTGTCAGGATCTAAGGAAAAACATTATTATGCTATTATCCTCTATTCCAATTTCTAATTTTGTAACTGTATCTTTCACTGCATGGGACTCAGCAGTTGACAATAATAGCTTGGCCTGCTTTTAATCCATTAACAATATTTTTGTCCCTGTGGGACTAAAGAATGTGTGCAACATCATCTTGATCTCTAAAGGAATGTGACAAATTGAGAAGTAAATCCCCTTTGTCTCTTCTTCCTCTAAAACAGTAAAAGCATTAGAAAGAGAATTTGCGTTGTCATTCTAAATGTGTCCATTCTGCCGTCTTATGATATATCCTGCAACACTGAAATTCAAGGTACCTGAGTTAACTTAATGTGTTAATACTGCCTTGCCATTTCCTAATGCCCTCCCTACTTCTTATTTAGTAAACTATAATTCCTTATCTCCATCTTCTCTTCTTCTATCACTATTATTCATTGGACTCCATCAGAGTTGGGCAGCTAATAAATTCAAATAAATAAAAACATAAATACATCCATTTAGATTTAGAGGTTCCATCTACTGTATGTTGTTCTTCTCATGGACATCAATTGTACAATAAAACTTAAAAGTTTCAAATGTAACACTGATCTATGTTTGAGACCTAATTTTCTCACTTTGTCTAAGAGACCTTGATGTTCCACTTATCCTGCTGTTGAAGGAGTGAAACACCCTTCAACACTACATATTTGCAGCCTTAAGTATATTAACTTTTACTGAATTAAATATCCATTTGTTTTTTTCAAATAAAAGGTGGTGATGATGATGATGATGATGATGATGATTTGGGGAAGGAATGTGTTAGCGGAAAACATACTTAGGACTTAAAAATAGATTTGAGGAGATAAAGGCAGATTTGGATTCTTTGGATCCAAGTCCTTTAGTTCTTAGGATGTCTTTTTTTTTTTTATCTGCGCTCAGTCGTTACCGACTCTGCAGTGACTGCTTGGACGAGTCCTTGAAGTTTTCAAGGCAATTGTTTCGGAAGTGGTTTGCCAGAGCCTCCTTCCTAGAGCAGAGCCCAGCTGGCGAGCGCAGGAGGCGGGTTTTCCGTTGCTTCGCGCCCTTTTTTTGGGCGCGCGCGGTTTTTGGCCACGCGCGGTTTTTCGCACTTACCGGCAACTGCTCCCGACTCCTTTTTTGCAAGGCGCCGCCAGCATTTTTCCTCCCACCGGAGTGAGAGTACCCATTTATCTACTCACGTGAGTTTTCGAACTGTTGGGTTTACAGGAACTGGGGAGGAAACAGGAGCTCACCCTGCTAACGCGAAGGCTGGACTCGAACTGCTGAAGCGTGGACCATTTCTGGCCAGCAACTTTCAGCGTCATTAAGCCACTGCGAATTCAATTTCCAACACAAACTTAACATTTATCTTATACAACCTATACATTTCTTACAAAATCTTAACATTTGTCCCGAAATCAGTACAAGCAACAATTAGCTTCTGTATATAGAAAAAGGTTTCATTCCTGAAACAATGAGAGATACCTAAAATAATAGGAAATCTATAAACAAAATTATATATTTAAATGGAATTCAGAAAATCAATGCTTAATATCAACAAGCCTTGTAGGGTGACTTTTCCCTTATTTATGTGATTATTTATATTTGGCATGTGATTTAAATTAAATACATTTTGAGAACAGTTAAATTTTCTTCAAACGATAAACACTTTTATGCAACTATTGTTTCAGGGTACAGTATTTAGAACAATGCTGAGCCTGAAAAATCTATGAGAAGAAAAATCCATATAACCAATTCTGGATTTCAGTACTCTAATATAAGTTCATCTCTATTCCATCATTTCTGTGTAAGTGCCAGGAGATGTCTAAGTTAAGGATCTGAAAAACTAAAAACTTAGCAATACTGATCAGTAAAGTAACAACCACTGGCATTATTATGGCATTTATCATGTACATGAAATTGACATTCCCATTCTGCTCACAGTACTAGACAGAATGATTCTTACCTTGTACAATCCTAGAAACCAAGCAGGCATGGTCAGAATTCAATATTCATAATATATTAATGACATAGGAAGATACAGATAAATAGTGGGCCTTCTTTTAACTATAACGCTTGTAACTTCTTTTTTAGATAAGAATATTTTCAGAAACTTATTAGCAGCCATGTGCCAATCTCTAACTTAAACTGCTGAAGTTTTAATTAAAAGCTAGAATACTTCAGTACTGTGTGCTATAAACTTTACTATCTGTTTCCCGTCAAAGGTGGAGGGAAAATTACAACTACTTCTTCATTTTATTTTAATTAAAAGTGGTTAGATGGCCATGATCGCCTTTCTTCCACTTTTGTTATTTAATGGCCATTAAAGTAACAGAATTGAAGGGCTATTTAGCATTCTGTGAAATCACTGATGGTTAAATACAGCAATGGGAGTTTGGCTCCCAGGGATAGATCTGATTAATTAATTTAATGTGTAAAGGAAATTGCCCTCCATCCAGGCTAAAAGCATATTGCCACAGGAATGCTATGCCGGTAGTGGGAGGGCATCTTTCTGTGGAAGTCTCCAATTTTCTAATTTCATTATTTCTCTTGTCTAAGGGAAACTAGACTCAAATGCAATTAATGAATGTATTATTATACTTTCTGCTCAGTACAGTAGGCCTGTTTCTGTTTCAGGAACAATGTTATCACAGTGAGCTTGCAGTGCTCCAGTTGATATCCTTGGCTCGTCATAAGAAGCACCTGTTTGAACATATCCTATCCAAGCTTAACTGTTTATACCAAAAGTTAATAGGCAGTCTGTTCACAGGGGTCAACAACATTAACCTTTGCAACTAACAATCCCAGTATGAAATATGGGATTCAAAGACATCTAACGTGAGATTCCAGGATCACATGCAGGATCACCCCCCCCCCCCAACATCTTGAGTGTGACCCTCCACAGGTTTTCCAAAAGCTGTTCTGTAATATAATAGATAAGGACAATTATTAAATTAATGAGATGTGTTAATCATATTAATTAAATTTAATATAATGTAATCACAGTTTGGAACTGTTAAAAAACAATGGATATGTAAACTATAAGCTTTATAAATACTACTACTACCACCACTAATAATAAATGTGCACATAAAAAAAGAGGAATTAAATTTCATTTTTGTTCTACCTCCATCCTCTGCTCTATCACTCAAAAGCCAAGCCCATTATTTTTTTTTCTTCTGATTTGAAGCTATCTAATATGCTGCAGCTACCCATTGAATTTCTACTTGCAGTACTTTTTTCATCCTTCTTTACAGATTGAAAAAATTATACTCTGAAAGAATGCCATGTGTTGCTCCAAGGGCAGTCACAAGGACACTTCATAATTGGTGAGCTATTAACCTACATACACATATACATTCTTTTCTTCTCCAAACACCCAGTGGGCGTATCTGCCATCACACACATGTCTTTGTTCAACTGCAACCCACATTCGTTTTCATCCTGAAGGAAATTAATCCTGAAATTAATCTGGCACTGATTAATACAACTTGGGAATTTTATTTAAAAGAAATGACTCTTGGGGATCATATATATTATATACAAATCTTCCTGAAAAATGCAGAGTCTGTGCAATAATGGTAAACATATTGTTGTGCAAGTTGTGCAATTTCTGAGCATTATTTGACTTCTGAAGACTTCTTCTGCTTTCACAGTTTAACTCTGCAGTTTTTGAACAAATCTGCCATTCAAACCAATATGGGTGGATAGGAAGGCAGTATTACATGCTATAATCATAGTGAGCCATGAGTACAGAGGTAGCTTTCAAGAAGTGATACCTTTGAAAACATGAATGACCATTATTTTATTTATTTATTTATTAGACTTGTCCCCGCCCATCTCCCCACAATGGGGGACTCTGGGCAAATTATGGATCTAACACCACTGGAAGAACTTTCCAATCTTATCACTGGCCAATTTCAGGTCATTAGATAATGTTCCCCAAAGAGCTTTACAAGTTCAACTGTTGTGTACAACATAGAGTTGACAAATGCATGCATGTATGAATGAACTTTGATCTAAAATAAAAGGTTTTAAAACAGAAGTCCCACAAAGCTCTGTTGTGAAAGCATGATCTAGCCCTTTCTTGCCTGCATAAGGGATCTGGTCTACTTCCTTGGATTCAAATTCAGTTGGAATTCCAATTTTGCAGTTCCCATTATTACCTCTGTGCAAGTGGGAAGCGGTAACACCATTTTGGCCTATGACAATAAAGAAACCAAAACTAAAAAACAGCATACAGTATTGTTGTACAAGTGGGCTTATCTTAAAACCAACATTGCAGACTGGTCTTTAAGAATGCAGGCTGACATTTTCTACAGTATAATTGATCAAAATAGTTATGCTGCAGTTTTATTTGTCAGACATTGCCCCCAAATACAAATTTCATAGGTGTTCTGCCTAGGAAACCTACTATCTGCAAGAATGGACACTTCTCCAGGAAGAAAAAAAATCCCTTAAAGCCCAGACATATTCCTTTCCAGTGAACATAAAAGCATATTTCTAGTCCACTACACATGTTAATGCTCCTATTTTGCCTCAGTAGCATCCATATAAAACTAGACTTTGGAATCCAGGATAGGTAGTGAGGAAGGGCAGCTGGTGGCAGCTGCAGCCACAACAGCAGGCACAATGATACAGGCAGAAAATACAATATGAGTAGCTTAAATGGTGGACCGACCCCCATCAATATACTGTATAAAGAAGCCAGTAGGAGGTGAGTCTACTGATCAGTCTGCCAGGTTACTTTGATTTTCAGAAAAAAAAATCTAAGAGATCAAAGTTCCTATGACAAAAAAGAGTGCATAGAGCTTGCTATAAATTAATAATCTTTCCCCAAAAAACAAACAAAAATATATCTCCAGCAGAAGGGTCACTTTTTGCATAACCTAGCTGTCTGGTCTCTCTTGAAGCCCAAGTCAAATTGGGCGTAGAAAGCAGTGACCAAGTAGGAGGGGGTATCCACAGCAGAATAAAGGGGTGGACAGATCCCAGTTTTAAAGACATCATCAGATATATCATTAATGAGCAATTGTAGATTGTCCATATACTAAGATTTGTGCCAGAAGAAGAAGGAAGTATCACTTTATCAGTGGAAGAAGTAAAGATGACTTTAGCAAGCAAGGGGTGACAGAAGTGGCATTATGGTGACATGTTCCTTAAAAATTATTATTGAGGTATCTTTGTATAGCAGTAAG